>NC_027755.1:24198157-24198632 GCF_000695525.1 Brassica oleracea var. oleracea
TTCGTCGAAGAACGAATCTTTAGGCGTCTGCGACGTCTCGCGATGCTTAAGATCTGTTATTCTTTCGTATGTCGTGTTTCATGCTTGAAATGTTCGCGGGCTTGAAGATGTTTCGAGATGTTGCAAGGGATTAGTATTAGCCCTGCGTTTGGGAAACATTCTGGTTTGACTACGGATGTTCGCAGCCATAATTGTTGTTCCTGTTTGGATTTGATTTGTGATCGAGGAGTTTGGACCAATGGGTCGCGTAAATTTGTCCCCGAAAAGCGGCATCCTCCTATACCATGCTTTGTGTGGTGTTGGCCTTCCGAGATTTCTTTCGTGTCTATTTGAGGATGTTCCGTATAGCTATAGGAGCTCTGTTACGAGTTTTCCTTACATGCCGCATTTTACGAGTAAAACACAGCAGGCTTAAAGTGAATCGTAGTATATGGAACTTGGTCGATTTTTGACAAGTGGAACCTTTCCGTTAACT
>NC_027755.1:24198685-24199788 GCF_000695525.1 Brassica oleracea var. oleracea
TGTGTAATCGTTACTTGGCGTTTCAAGACAAATTCTGGATTACCGTTAAGCCGTCAAGTTATTGGAGCGGTGGTCGCTCAATTGTTTTTGCTTTGCATGAAGGCTGTGCTCAGCTTTATAGCCAAGGACGTTGTTGCCAAATGATTAGACCTTGACACTTTTATGCTTTCAATAAGGTCAAGTCGGTTAGAATCGTCCTAAAAGAAAAGGGGATGCTGTAACCTAATTCGGCTTCACAGGAAAGGCGTAATTGAGCGAGTGATGAATGGTGTTTATCATGATTGATAGGTCGAGTATGCCCATGGTGGTAGAAAACGTTTTTCCACTTTAGGGTTAATTTATACGATGAAAGTTTCGTATAATGTTTTCTTTATTCGTATGGAAGTTGTTTCCTATGTTTCTGAGGGAGATAAAGCCTAAGAAGCTCGATACAGAGCCCGTGCGGAGTCAGTTGCGGGGTGATTTCCTGCTCGGACGTGACCAAGCGGAATGAGAGCGGAGGCCAGTGAGTCGCGGGGCTAAAGAATAAGACCTTTCAGATCGTGGTGCGAGGAAGTAAAGTTTATATTGGTCGTCCAATGTCGGATCATACAGCTTGGTTTTTTGCTATAAGTAAAGTACTTTTTCCTAAAACCTGTTACGTTTACTTTCGAAAGTTACTTCGTATGACATTATCTGATTATACGAAGGATTTTTTGCGTAAGTAACGGGCGACCGGTTTTTACGAATTTATTAAATTGACGCGACATATGGAGATGTCAAAATAACGATGTTTCCGCATATTTTTGAGAAACGTTTCGCTTTTGTTTTTATTCTTCGGTGAAAGTTTCTCTGAGTCACTCATTGAGTTTTACGAAAGGTTATTTCACCGAGATCTAGTCGCGAAACGTTTTTGAAGGTTTCTTGAATGAATCAGTTAAACAGCGATAGACTTAGTCAACGAGCGGGGACGACGTGTTCTCCTTGTCGTATTTTCTGTTACTTTTTTTCTTGATTTTGCTTTGTTGCAAATGTTTTTGATGTTTTTCAGTAAGTCGGATGGTTCAACGGAAAATGAGAGTGATGCTTTGATGCCTGAAGATTTCTCGTATAATGATTCTTAT
>NC_027755.1:24200274-24201250 GCF_000695525.1 Brassica oleracea var. oleracea
GTCGTAAAATCTCAACGGAAACTCCGATTGAGACGAAACGAAAAGCGTTTCGATGAGAATTCAAAAGAGAACACAAAGAAGGACTTTTCTGAGGCCTGACAGGTAGCTATGTAGCGAGTGGAGGTCTGACAGGTCGCTACGTAGCGAGTGGAAGCAAGCCAAGAAGAGTCCTACTTGTTTTCGACGTAAAATCTCAACGGAAACTCCGATTGAGACGAAACAAAAATCGTTACGATGAGGATTCAAAAGAGAACGCAAAGGAGGACCCTTTTTAGGCCTGACAGGTCTCTACATAGCGAGTGGAGAGTTGTCTTGAGCTCGGTCGCTACGTAGCGACCGACATGTGTAATCGATTTGTTGGGCTTCCTTTTTCCGCGATTAACCTAGGGGTTTTCTGCGGTTTTTGGGAGAATAAGTTTTACCCTTCCGAAATGTTTTCGGAAAATGTGTTTTGGTAAAACCCTTACGCATTGAGATTTCTTTTGTTCGGTAATGAGACAAACTTACGGGGTTTGTTAAGATTTATTGTTTCCCTTTATGTTTAAAAAGAGAAATCGCGAGCTCGTTTCATTGCACTTCCTGTGGCGAAAAGTCGCAGCAAGGTTTTCGATTTTCTCAACAACTGTGGCGTTTGCATAGTCGTTGGCCATAGCCGCAGTGGCAGCTGGAGTTTTCTTACCAGCGTTGTTGCGAACTGTGATTTTCTCTTTCGTATTGTTTTGATCAAGCGTTTTGCAAAGCGTTTTGCAGCTATGAGTTAGAGTAATCCGTACCTCCCCTCCTTCTAGCGCCAAACTGTGGGAACCGAATTTCGCACTGTTGATTTACGTTTAAATTAGGAAACTAGGAAAACCCTAATTTCCCAGAGGTTCCGGATCTCTGCGAGAGCCAACGGCAAGTGACCAAATATATGCGGAAATCATGAAAAGATAACAATGGAGTTTTGAGAAAACAGTAGATTTTATTTCGAGTCCGC
>NC_027755.1:24201463-24203003 GCF_000695525.1 Brassica oleracea var. oleracea
GGTAATCGGGTGCCAGTCATGGAAACAGAGCATGTCGAGAATAATGCCTCAGAGTTTCTAAGTGCCGAGAGTTCTGAGTCTAAAAAGTTGTCCCTCATGCCTCTCGCCTTGGACTCCTTATATACTCGCTCCTAACGCTCCTAGGTCGGTTTGCACTTTTCCTCTTCTGCCCTTAAGCCGTCATAGCTTAAAAATGGAGATATTCCATTTTTCCCGATCTTCGTAATTATCTTCGAAAACTTCGTATATATCTGCAGAAACTTGACATTTATCTTTCCTTGCGAACCAAGCGTAAGCCAACCCACAGTTTACGGGCTGCTTGGCTTCGAATCATGCCTTAGGTCCCTTTGGGCCGTCTTTCGACTTGAAGCGTTTATTGCGACTTCTTTCGATAAAAATGAACTTTCCACGGTTTTTATCGTAAAGTTTGATTGATGACTTCGAATGGCGGAAAACATGAAATGGGTTCGCTACGGTCTTCGGGAGACAGCATCGAAGGGTAGATAAGAAATCATGGATTCGTGTCGTATCGACGTTTCGAAAGAGCTTGGTCGCTACGTAGCGACCGGGCGGGACGGATGCTCGGTCGCTATGTAGCGACCGAGCGGGACGTGTGCTCGGTCGCTACGTGGCGACCGAGCTTGGCTCGAGCTCGGTCGCTACGTAGCGACCGTGCGACCTTTTTCGGGCTTTTCTCCGATGTCTCGTGTTTCTTCCGCAGCGATCTTCGTAAGAATAAATCTTTTCCAAAGATTTATTTTTCGTAAAAACGTTCATGCCGATTTTTACGGACTTTCAGACATTGATTCCGTCTCGACCGATTTTGACCCCAACAACTACTGCTAGTAATCCTAGTAATACTGATAAGTTACTAGACATGTTTAAAAGCGCTTACACTGCTACTAGTGAGCCGAGTATAACTAGTAAGATGTTGGGATTACTAGGAAACCTGATAAAACAAAATGAACCATCAAGGACTGAGATTACTAGAAACATGCATAAACCTTTGATCATTGATTCTGGTGCATCTCATCATATGATTAGTGATAATAACCTGATTAAAGACATAGAACCGGCTCATGGCCATGTTATGATTGCTAATGGAGATATAATTCCTATTAGAGGAATTGGTAAACTGAAACTGTTTGATAAGGACTCTAAAGCATTTTTCATGCCTGAGTTTACTTCTAATCTTTTATCTGTCAAAAGATGCACCACTGATCTTCAATGCAATGTTATTTTTAGTTCTGATGATGTTAAGTTTCAGTATATTAAGAGCAGTAAGTTGATTAGGCAAGGAGCAACCAAAGGAGACCTTTATATGCTTGAAGATCTTAGTCCCATCTCTAGTTCTTGCTTCTCATTTAGTTATGTTTCTTCCTTAAGTAAAGATGCATTGTGGCATGCTAGACTTGGACATCCACATGTTAGGGCTTTAAGCATTATGTTACCAGGTGTCATGTTTAAAAATAATGACTGTGAGGCATGTATTTTGGGCAAACATTGTAGGACTGTGTTTCAAAGATCATCCACTATTTAT
>NC_027755.1:24203027-24205373 GCF_000695525.1 Brassica oleracea var. oleracea
TGGAGATGAATTAGTAAGAGAAGTTCAGAATGAAGGTCAGGAAGCTGCAGAAAAAATCCAGATACAAGAGGAAGCTGTTGAGGAACAAGTAGAAGTTCCTTTGAGACGAAGCACACGGGTAAGGAGGGATTCTTCCGAGTGGGCAAACACGAGAAACTGGGTAAACACGAGAGTGTTATACAATGCCCAGGCTGTGGAACATCCTTCCCAAGCTGTGTGCTCCTTTGCTGAGTTTCCAGAACAGCACTACTCATTTATGGTAAGCTTAGATGAAAGCTATGTGCCAAGAAGCTATGAAGAAGCAATGCTGATTCAAGAGTGGAGGGATTCAGTCAATGATGAGGCTGATGCCATGATTAGAAATGATACATGGTATGAGAGTGAGTTGCCTAAGGGGAAGAGAGCTGTGTCATGCAAGTGGATCTTCACCATCAAGTATTTACCTAATGGGAAGATTGATAGGCGTAAGACAAGGCTGGTAGCAAGAGGTTTCACACAAACCTATGGAGAGGATTACATTGATACTTTTGCACCTGTTGCAAAGCTCCATACCATTAGAATTGTACTATCAGTTGCAACCAACCTTGAGTGGGATCTTTGGAAAATGGATGTGAAGAATGATTTTCTCCAAGGAGAGCTAGAAGATGAAGTCTATATGCTACCACCTCTGGGTCTTAAAGGAATGGTGAAGCCAGGAAATGTTCTTAGACTGAAGAAAGCCATCTATGGATTGAAACAATCACCTAGAGCATGGTACAATAAGCTAAGCACAACACTAAATGGTAGAGGCTTCAGGAAGTCCGAGCTTGATCACACTCTCTTTGCTCTCAATACTCCCTCAGGCATCATTGTTTTGCTTGTGTATGTGGATGACATCATCATAACAGGCAGTGATAAGGAAGGAATCCGAGCCACCAAGGAGCTTCTGAAATCAGTATTTGATATAAAGTATTTGGGAGAGATGAAGTACTTTCTTGGGATTGAGCTGTGCAGATCCAAGGAAGGGTTGTTTATCTCTCAAAGGAAGTATGCATTGGATCTCTTGAAGGATGCTGGTGTGTATGGTTTAAGAACAGCCAAGATGCCCAAGGAGGATGGGTACAAGGTTCCACGTGAGGGGGAGATTGAAGACAGCAAGCTGTTCTATGATCCAAAGCTGTATAGGAAGCTTGTGGGGAAGCTGATATACTTGACCATCACTAGGCCAGACATTTGTTTTGCTGTGAATCAAGTGAGGCAGCATATGCAAGCTCCAAAAGAGAATCACTGGCACATGGTGGAGAGGGTTCTCATGTACCTGAATGGAACTCAAGGGCTTGGTATATGGATGGGCTGCAATAAAATCACTGAAGTTGTGGGTTATTGTGATGCTGATTGGGCAGGTGATAGAGCAGACAGAAGGTCTACAACAGGCTACTGCATTTTCATAGGAGGAAACATGGTTATGGTCTACAACATGCTACTGCACTTTCATTGGAGGAAACATGGTTACTTGGAAGAGTAAGAAGCATAAGGTTGTATCATACTCTAGTGATGAAGCTGAGCATAGGGCTATGCTAAAGCTTACTAACGAGTTGTTATGGATCAAAGGGATTCTTAGGCACTTGGAGATTGAGCAAGCAACACCAATGACTATTCATTGTGACAATCAGGTGGCTATTCACATTGCTACAAACTCAGTGTTTCATGTGAGGACAAAGCACATTAAAGTAGATTGCCACAAGGTGAGGCAGATGATAGTCTTGGGAGTGATCTTGCCATGTTATACAAGAAGTGAAGATCAGTTGGCAGATGTGTTCACCAAGGAAGCAAGACAAAAGACTATGGAGTCCATCCACATCAGATTGGGACTCATAGATATTTGGAAGAGAAGGAGCTGATTGTGGGAACCGAAATTCGCACAGTCGATTTCCGTTTAAATAAGGAAACCAGGAAAACCCTAATTTCCCAGAGGTCCCGGATATCTGCTAATACCACACGCCAAGCAATCAGAACACAAGAATAACAACGATAAAGTATAAGAAATCGAAAAGAGAGCAAAGTAGATCTTATTCCGAATTCGCGTTTTGGGCGTTACAACAAGGTAAGAGCCTGGGCTACGAGAGCTGTCGGCGAGATTCCTAGTTCTAAAACCCTAAGACGGCAATAACCTAGTTGAGTCGCAGCTCGAATAACAAAAACGGAAATATGCCTTATTGCTCTAAGTGCTAAGTTTTCTCTGAGAAAAGTCATTTTTCATGCTTCTCGCCTAGGACTCCTTATATACAGGCTCCTAGGTCGTTTTGCGCTTTTCCTCTTCTGCCTTTAAGCCGTCGCAGCGTAAAAATGGAGATATTCCATTTTTTC
>NC_027755.1:24206551-24212071 GCF_000695525.1 Brassica oleracea var. oleracea
GTGACAGGCTGGAGAAGAGCTGGATAAAGCAAAATGAGCTTTATGCACAAGGAAGAAGCTCATTGGATGGTTTGAATTAAAGCAAACCTTATCTCTTGTAATAGTGCATCTTTATGAAACTCTCATCCTAGTGTTGCCTCCTCATATATATTGTAAACTCTGATCATATTAATAATTAAGAAGTTTGGGATTATTTCTCTAGACTCTCTCTCTCTTGTTCATGATGATTCTTAAATACTCTTAAACATGATTACTACCTAATCTCTCTACAAATCACCCATTAATCTTCTCAATACCTACTCTATTCTCTAAAATCATATCCCCAACCAATGACGCATCTGTAGTTATTAAGCTTTTCAAGAGCGTAATCTTTCCGCGGTTTGGAGTTCCTAGAATAGTCATTAGTGACGGTGGAACCCATTTCATCAATAAGGTCTTTGATGGATTGCTTAAAAAGAACGGTGTTCAGCATAGAGTAGCTACGCCCTACCACCCACAAAACAGTGGACAGGTAGAAGTCTCTAATCGGCAAATCAAAGAAATTCTAGAGAAAACTATAGGAATTTCCAGAAAAGATTGGTCTAGGAAACTAGATAATGCACTTTGGGCCTATAGGACCGCCAATAAGACACCGTTGGGAACAACACTATTCCACCTCCTTTATGGCAAATCCTGTCATTTACCAGTCGAACTGGAGCATAAAGCAGCTTGGGCCATTAAACTTCTGAATTTTGATATAAAGCATGCTGCTGAAAGGAGACTCATCCAGCTTAACGAGCTTGATGAAATCAGACACTTAGCCTATGAAAATTTGAAACTATATAATGAAAGGACTAAAGAGTACCACAATAAGAAGATCTTATCCTGACATTTTGAACCGGATGATCAAGTCCTTCTTTATAATTCTTGGCTAACGCTATTTCCTGGAAAGCTTAAATCTCGTTTGTCCGGACCATTCACAGTAACAGACGTAAAACCCTCCAGAGCCATAACTCTACAAAGTGATAAAGGAGATGAATTCACAGTGAACGGCCAACGAGTGAAACATTATTGGGCCAAACCGCAAGCAAATCAGCCCATTATTCTAAAAACTTAAAAATTTAAGCGCTGAATGGGAGGTAACCATTTTCTTTTCAAAAAAAAAAAAATATTGTATTTTTATTTATATCTATATTTATATTTATATTAAATTATGAGTAAAATATTAGGGGTAATAGAAATCAAGAGTCATTTATTTGGAGAAATATCGATCGATGTAGCTGTCTTGCCATCGATGGATGCGGACATATCGAGGGTTAACCTCATTTAACTCGACATCCGACTCTTTCTCCCCTCATTCCCGAAACCCTAACGAAATCAAAACCTCTCTTTTCTCTCTCGATTCTTGACGGATTTCCTCCGTTTCTCACCCTAATCCACTCGATTTCTCATTCTCTATCTGTTTAGTTCATTCACTCACCCGATCTACAAGGTTTGACTTCGAAACTCTCTATTATTAGGAATTTTTAGAGTTGAGTTTTAAGATGAACTAGATTTTATGATTAGGCGCGGATTTGGGATGGTTTTGATGTTTCTAACGATTATCTAGTGTTAGGATTGTGGATTTTATGCTGTTAAAGCCCTGAAAGTGCGATTTGGAATTGAGTGATCTTTGCAGGTTTCGCGATGTGACATCGATCGATGCGAACTCTATAGCGTCGATCGATACCCTTATTGTCGACTAATTCTTAACGACATATATCGATCGATGTCTCACATACTTCTTCGATCGATATCACAATATATCGACAACACTATCTCACTTCTACTCTCTTTTCAGTTTGTTTTCAGATGAGCTTAGACGAATATACAGATAGCCGTGAGAGGAGGACGAACAGGAGATACGACGAAGCTAGCACATCCATACAGCACCGCGACCCTTGGCCTCGTGACGATAAAACACCCATCGACACATTCGAGGAATTCGCTGACCCGAAAGCGGTCAACAGCAAGGAGTGCATCAACCGCGTGCTCAAGGACGAGTGGGACGACTAAGACAGCTTGTTCTACAGCGCTTGGCTTGGCGTCTCTAACGAGCCCACACGGTTCATCGACCCATACATCTTACGGAAACTCCGGATTGAGACAGACATCATGGAGATGATCACGCAGCTCGGACTTGGTACCATCACTCGCGCATACGATCTCCACGTCGACTTGGTCAGACAGTTTATGGCCACAGTCGAGCTCACCTACAGCACCTCGAAGGTGAGGGTAGCAGGAGATGGTACACTGACCTTCTTCGCCAGGGGAATTCGATACAAGATCTCCATCCCCGAGCTCTGCTGCATCTACGGTTTCGATGAGGCTGCAGCTGCGAGCAAGGTTCCACCCTTCCTAGGCCTCAACTGATTCTGGGAGATAATCGGCACGGGAGCGTGGGACTCCAACTCCGCTCCGCAGACAGACATCTGTCACCCCACCCTCCGGTACTTTCTACGGGCTCTTGCAAACACGTTGGTTTGCAAGATGGAGCCCAACAAGGTCCGGATACATGAGCTTACACTACTCTTCTGTGGAGTAAACGGCTTGGTGAACCTGACTCATCTCGATGAGATCGACGACGTGGTGACTCCAAACCTCGGAGCTACTTGGTGGACCTGAAGAAGAGGCCCTTCACGGGCAAAGGCAGGAAGAAGGAGACGATTGGGAGTTTGCTGACACCGATCTTTGAGTATCTAGGCATCCGCCTAGACCCGAGCACAGCCGACCGCTCCCACCGCTTCTTGGATGAGCAACACCTGCTGAACTCAGGTTGGCTCAAGGAGGAATTTCTCTGGAGTTTTAGGATAGGGAACCATCACCGTCTACTGCAGATGCCGAACAGGATGATCACAGACTTCGATGACCAGGTCGATAGGCTCCGGTTCATGCCCGATCCCCAGCTCCTCTGCTATCTTCCGGCCATCCCGCGCAGACCTCCCAGAGTGCGTCGAGCCAAAGCTACACAGGGACCACCGGAGGCACTGTCATGCACGATCAGGGAGACTTTCAGAGGGTAGTTGTGGATGCTCTTCGTGCCATCTGGGCTAGAGTATCTTGCACAAGCAGGAGGACCATCAGAGCGCACTCACCAGCAGCAGCAGGACCTTCTAGGCAGTGCAGGGATCCTTCGTCCGGGAGCGACGACGGGTCCAGCGAGGCCACCGACTAGTCCTCCCATTTCTATCACTTTCCCTTATGAACTTGTTTTTCTATTTTTCGAACTTGTATGATTTATATTTTAGACATATCTATGCTTTATGTTTGAGACTGTTTACTTATTCCTTATGTTTGGAGTATCAAACAGAGCTAACTACACTGACAGATCATATGAGTTAGATTCCAGACATGACGCAGAATTTTCTGTTCCTCGCCATCGATCGACATGGAGAGGATGGTATCGATCGATGTGCAGGACAGAGAGATACGACACTTTGCTCTAACATCTCAAACATCTAACTTTGCTTATCACCACCTTTGGACACTTTACACCGAGACGGTGTAATTTAAGTCTTGGGGCGGTTGTACTAACATCATCTTCTTGAGTTTTGTCAAAAATATTTTCAAAAATAATCTTATTAAGTTAAGAAGGGGACTATGAACTTATGATTTTTACTTAAATGTCTAACCACTTTTTAGCACCATTCTAGATTTACTGATTGCAGATAGTACTAAAGATGCTAAAGTGGATCAACATGTCAACTATACACACTTGCCTAGCTTGTTTGAAAGAACCAAAGCAAAATTTACACTAGGGACAGTGTAGTTTAAGTCTGGGGGAGGTTTACTGATATTTATTTACTTATTAGTTTTCAAATTAAGTTATTATTGAGTCAAGAAGGGCACTATGAACTTATAGATTTTACTAGATATCTAACCACTCTTTAGTACCATTCTAGACTTACTGATTGCAAATAGTACTAAAGATACTAACGTGGATCAACCTGTCAACTATCCACTCTTGCTAAGATTGTTTTGAAGGAACAAAATCTGACCTCCAACACTAAACCTGATACAACTGCTTGTCTTGGGGCTTGGTATACACGGGATCAACTATTTCGACCCTAGATTTATAGGTAGAGATATTTACTTTCTAAAAATATATATATATATATATATATATATATATATATATATATATAATAGGTGACTAGTTAGGTGGAATCTGAACAGGACTTGGTGGCTACAACCATTAAGGCTTGCTTCATAAGGATTCCAACAAAAAGAATTCGAACGGGACTTGGTGGCGGCAATCTTCAAGGCTCGATTCATATGAATTATTGGATATATGTCAAAAAGAAATGAACAGGACTTGGTGGAAACCACCATTAAGGCTTGATTCATGGAAGCATGTTCAATCTTGGTCAATGATCTTGCAATATAAGCAGACTTCAACTAAAGAGAGAAATCAGTAGAGAGAAAATATAGGAACTAACTTTTACCTGCAGATCCAGATACTTGTTTGAAAATCCTTGCATCCTGTGATCGATACTCCCAAGGTAAAGCCTGCACTTTTATTTATGATAAGAAATGAGGTTGGTAGAGGGGAATGGCAGATAAGATTTGCTAAGTTGTTGGCTAGATAAATTTGGTTGCTAAGCTAGGATATTGCATAATGTGCTTTTGTGATTAGGACCTTTTAGATGTGGAATGCGATATTGTAGAGGTGATGACTTCTATGTTTTAATCTGTGAGTCCCTGCTATTTCCAACCCTCCTTCAGAGAGACTGTCCATTTGTTTTGCTTGAGGACAAGCAAAAGGATAAGTCTGGGGGAGTTGATATACCATGGATTTCACCCATTTTTAGTCATGGTATATAAGTGTTTTAAGATATATTTATTATGTTTTAGAGTCTTTTCAAAGCAATTACAGGTTCAGCTACTTGATAGAAGGAAATGATGTTTTTAGGACACTTTGGAGTACTTTTACGCGTAGAGAGTCGATCGACGCTTGAAGAGCAATATCGATCGACCAGAGCCAATTAAAATCGATCGACAGCCGTTTAGCGCCATCGATCGATATTGGATCACTCGAGGATTAATCACGAAACTAAAAGACTTCATTTCCATAAAGTTTATTAATTGCAACCTAAGCCCTTAGCCGCCTGTGAGGCTATATGTACTAGGGTTTTGTATCATTTAGAGACAGACTGGCCTAAAGACCTAGTTTGGGAGAAGAAGCATTTTGGCTACCATTAGAAGAGCTTAGGAATGGAGAGATAGATCTGAGACTGCATAACAGAGAAGATCTTGAACTCCTTTATTTCTATTACTTTTATTTTCTGTGTTCAATATTTCATTTGAGTTCTATTCAAACCATCATGACTTTGTCTCTCATGAATATGTCTGAGTTAACCCAATTATTAGATTTAGGTTTCTCATAAATGTTGAAAGTATGTGCTGCTAATAAGACTATTAAAAAGGTGTTTTGATTGTTCTTTCATGCTTGTTAAGCTTAATGCTAAAATTAGGATTGATCACCCTCATTTTAGGTCTTAG
>NC_027755.1:24212115-24214683 GCF_000695525.1 Brassica oleracea var. oleracea
GCATGATCTAACTGACTAGATAACAACGAGAGTTGGTCTAGAAAGTTAGAGAACACCTTCAACCCCTCTCGCAAGGCTTGCTAGAAGAATCGTCGATCGACGCGACTATCGTTGTGTCGATCTATTGTTTGAAAGGTGTATCAAATGATGTGCATCATGTCACATAGATTGACTCTTTCTCGAGGTCAAAAGACGACAGTTGAGATCCGAGATCTAGTAAAGAAAACCTATCTGGTTTTACCATTGTTTGAGTTCAAAAACCGTCAAACCCTTTAGTCTAAACTAAGTTGCATGATTTCATACCTGAGAATTTGCCTAAGTCTAGCTATTTTCCCATCCTTAAAACAACTTCAACTTAAACAGCCGAACAATTGCCTTGTTCGACTCACCATTTACTGCTTTTAAACAAACAAACCTCTTAGTCTATCTTTATTTCTAATCCCTTAGATCTGTTGAGTAATCCTAGAGTCCTTGTGGATTCCATCCCTAAGTGCTGCATTTTATTTCAATTTCAATTCAAGCATAAATTTATCAATCCTAGCAAACGGTTTTATCAATTAAACAATACGATTTCTATATGATCTTTATGCAATCGGTTTCAATATGATTCAATTTCAAAACAACCAAATTCAATTATGAGATTAAAAAATCTTAGCAAACGATTCCTATGTAATTATATTCAATCAATTAAAACATATAATCGGTTCAAGCAATCCAACAATCAATCGATTAGTTTAGGGTTTGTTCAAAATCGATCATGTTTTAGGATTTTAGGGTTTTGATCGATTTCTTGCATATTATGCATTATGCATGTATGCGGCTAAGGATAAAGGAATTTGGGGTATCGAACTTATGATTATGAGCTTCGATTTACTCATTGGGGTTTTGAGATTCAAAACCATTAAGGTTTCAATTTTAATTGATCAAACCATCAATCTCGATTAGGGTTTGGATCTATTACCTTATGGTTTTGATTTGATCATTGGATCATTAGGGTTTGATTAAATATTTTGATTCATAACATGTAATACATGATTAGGGTTTTATGGTTTCAATTCATATCAAGCAACCAAATTCGATTATGGGTTCTCTTTAAGGTTTCGAATTACCTTAACCTCAAGTAGGGTTGAATGGACCAGCGAGGAGAGAAGAACCGCGAACTGGAACTGATCAGGATCGGAACGCGAGCTGTCCTTGTGCTGATCGAGTCGCGAGCTGATGTTGTCGCGAACGGGAGCTTGCTGAGATCGGGTCGCGAACGTGTTTGTTGCCGCGAGCTGGATCGTCTGAGCTAGGGTCTGACGCGAGCTGTCCAAGTTGGAGTTGGGAACGTTGCTTATCACGGGATCAGGTCGCAAACAAGGATCGGGATGTAAGGTTTCAGATCGGGATTAGGATGGTTCACCGGTAAGGATTATCGCCGATTAGGTTTAGGGTTTTAGGCGGATTGTTTAGCTTAGGGATTTAGAGTCTATCGTGCTGATAACGTATTGTGAAACTAGAGAATATAATATGTATAACATAAAGAGCCCTTTATATATAGGGAATTACAACGTCATAGAATAATGGAAAGACTAGAATATGGAAATACAAATATGGAAAGAGTACAAATCATAAACCAATAAGGAAAAAGGAAACTAGAGTTTGTCTCTCTCTCTAGCCGCCGGCTCTCTCTCTCTAGGGCACGATTGTCTCTCTCTCTCTAAGTATGGGCCGGTTATGGACTGGGACGGTTATGGACATCCACAATATGATTTATAACAGTTTGCTAGTTTACTGTTTGAATCCCAAGATTTTTGAAAGATTGACAGGCCCATAAATTCCACTAGTCGAAGGTATGGTGTGTACTGAAATTCAAGATGGGTTTCTATTTGGTTTCACTGCTTTTGTTGTGACTTGTTAGATTAATTATTTTATTGTCGATATCTATCTACTTACATGCAACGTTTATTTGTCACAGTTATTATTAGATCCAAAGAGAGGTTTCACAATTTAACATACTTTATACATGTTATGAATATAATCTAGACGTTAAAATTTTCAGTAGTATCTAGCTTTCATAAATATATATAGGACTAGGTGATGACCCGCGCTCTGCACGGAGTGAGTAGACTAAAAAAAATTATAAATTTAATCAATAGATATTGAATAGTGAGATATTATACATGGTTTAGATTTAGGAGTTCAATCCGGTAAAACCGAACCGAAATAGAAAAAATGTTTTGAATTTGGTAATACCGAATATACCGAATGGATGTTATTTTTTTTTAAATGCGCTATATGGATATGGTTTGGCATATAAATTAATTATACTGATCAAAGCGAATAAAATGAAAATATGTTGTATAATTATATGTAAATTCTATAATATAATTAGTAACATATACATAATTTATTTATTGATATGGTCTTCATACTTAAAATTTTTATTTTACTAATTTAATATTTTGTTTTAACTCAAAAGATATATTTCATCTTTATCATATTAAAAAAACATAATTTTATTTTTTTACGCTGACATATATGTACACTAATATTTAGTTAATAATATTATGGATTGCTAATTTT
>NC_027755.1:24215386-24216138 GCF_000695525.1 Brassica oleracea var. oleracea
GTATTTTACAATCACTCAAGAACATGATTATTAACAATATATTATAAAAATATGGATATTTGAAAGGAGCCAAAATAAAAGAAGTGCATATTAAAAATGATATTTGACTTTAACCTTAACCGGAAAGAATTATATAAATTTCCATATTTAATGTCTATCACCATTTATGTTAATTTCGTAATAAAAAAAATCTTGTTGCAAAAGTTAAAGGATTGATAGAAATTTAATATGTCATTCCTTTTTGAATATATTTTACAATCACTCGAGATTGCGTTTAAAATTTTTACATACGATATTTTGATTTTACAATATAATCGAGTTTCTATTGCTCAATCCCAAAATAAATGTCACGTATCCCATCAAATACAAAACAAATTAATCAAAATTAATGGCACGTACCAATGTTTATAGTAGAACATAATTATGAATCGTGTCCCTAACAAATGTCATGTATCATTTATGAATCGTAAAGAACATGATATTTGACTTTAAACTTAACAGGAAAGAATTATATAAATTTCCAAATTTGTGTCTGTCAGCATTTATGTTAATTTTGTAATAAAAATGTCTTGTTGCAAAAGTTAAGGGATTGCAAACAATTTAATATGGAATTCGTTCTTGAATGTATTTTACAATCACTCAAGAACATGATTATTAACAATATATTATAAAAATATGGATTTTTGTCTTAACTATAGAAATTTGTTATATAGCCATGATATAATAGCTAAGACAAATACACTTAATGTATG
>NC_027755.1:24216164-24223060 GCF_000695525.1 Brassica oleracea var. oleracea
TACAACATATATATCGAAGAATCCACTAATATTATACTACGAATTTGTAAAATAATGCAGTATACACATCGAAAAATACACTAATATTATGCCACACCACATTTGGGAAAGACAACCTTTCGTAGTTGTCTAAGTGTATTGTTAATAACCGTCAGTGTACACCATAATTTTAGTAATGTAATCACAATTCATATATTATTTACAACTATCAATTGGTTTTTAGTAATGCAATAAAGAATCATATTGTATATTGTATGAAAGGATCCAAATAATAAATAATGGCATTACATGTAATTAGTCTAGGCAAGGAAGGATCTATACTATTAAAGCAAAATCCCTAATAGGATTCTGCCATTAGTTTTCAATTTATTTACATTGTCATGCCATTGCTTATTTTAAAGATCTTTTCAATTAATTTCACTCATTTAATAAGGAAACAAATCTTTTGAAAATAATTTTGTTTACATAATATACAAGTTTGTTTAGATTATTTGTAAATAATAAGTGTTTAGTTCGTTTATAAATAAGCAATTAATTATTGCTATTAGGTAGGTGTTTTTAACATTAAATCATTTATGGATTTATTTACACTAACATATCTCATTTTACAGCATGAATTTTTCTTTTCAGGTTATAATATAAAATCAGTTGGAAATTAAACCATATAAATTTTATTTAAATAAAATGATTACTATTTTCATAGTATTGATATTTCAAAAAAATCGGTTGTTTAGTATTTTGAAATACAGTTCGATAAAAATGAAGTAATTGGAATAATTGATAAACATGAAAATTTATTGGGTTAGAAAAATTTATTTTCATTATATAAATTACATAATATTATATAAAATAAATTATTATAATATTCATGGCATCGAAAACATATATATACCAAAATTAAAAAAAATATGAGAATAATTAATATATTTTTTACATAGTATATCTTTAGAATGGGTTAAAATTTAATATAATTTATAGTATATATGTGCCAAAAATAAAAATATTAATACAACAAAAAATAAAATATCAAAAATTAAAGTTTTTTTAGAAAATAATCCCGCGATTTGAAATCGCGGGTCAAAATCTAGTTATTTAATAAAGGTTGTGAGAATGATTCTCATGATGACGCATAAGTAATGGTATTTTGGTTAATCACACATGGGGATAAGGTTAATTGTTAATAATTTTGGTTAATCACACATGGGGATAAGGTTAATTGTTAATAATTTTGGTTAATCACACATGGGGATAAGGTTAATTGTTAATAATGCTCCTCAAATAATAAAAAAAAAAGAGATTTTGCAATGATCTATTTATTTGTTATTTTTCATTTTTCCAATTTTGTACAAATATCTAACTAGTTTCTTAACTTCTATAGTAACAATAATAATTTTCATTTTTCTAGCCTTTAACTTCAAATATATTAGGAACTTGTTGGAGTTGACCAATGTGGTCACAATATCTGTTTAGTTACATGTTAACTCTAAATATCTATGGTGATAATAATTTAGTTACACGTTAATGTCTATTGTAGTAGCTATTAGTGGCAATATATGTTTAATTTCAACTACTATCTAACTTCCACATACATATAGGATTTGCAGTGATAGTGTAGAAAATCGTTGAGCTTAGTGTATATTGTAGAAGTTATAGCTTGTTGTTTTTAATTTTGTAGGTGGACATATTGTCACCAGTGACGGAGTTGGCTAGCACGATGAGGTCGAGGACAACACTGTGGACAACATAGTTCACCTTATCAGCGAACAACACTTTGCTTTTGGTTCCTAAGATTGTTATTATTCTCTATGTACAGTTAAACAATTGTAATGATTTTATTATCCTATAAGTTTACATTTAGCAAACTTTAAATTTTACCCTAATCTTATAATGCTAATGTAATCAAGATAATTACATTAAATGTTTTATATACAATCACTAGCTCTTACACTTCTGTCTCTTCTCTAGCTTCACCAGCAATATATTAACAATTAATCATTGATGTTTGAATTAACAATTAATACAATTGTTGGATTGGATTTCTGTTACATTATTAACATTTAATACTTAACAACTAACAATTATATTTACCAATTTATTTACTTTTTGTATACAATTACCAATGCTCACACTTCCCGTTCAGTTTTTAGTCTCACTGTACATATACTTATTAACCACTATTATATGAGTTAACAGATAAGACAATTGTTAGTCACTAATAAAAATATATTTAATACAATCTAACATTTCAATTAACAAACGATGTAAATGTTCCATATATATGATAATAACATTTAATGTTCATAATCTAACATTGGCGCATACACAATTAGTTAACGGTTACTCCTATTTGTCGTTAGTGTCTAATATTATCTTTATCTTCTAATAATTTTACTATCGAAACGATGAGAATTACATTTTATATTAATACACAAATAAGACGTTTGCGGTGCCATCATGTTTATATATAACATCTAACATTATCTTTGTAGATTAATATAAAGATTTCATCTTAACATGCATTCTATAACCACACAATATTGATTTATTGATAGAGCATATTATATAGTGTAGACCCTAAGTGTTTGAATAAGCTAACACTATAATTATCAGTTATGTGTAAATGGTTCTAATTAGCATTTATATAACACTATACTTTTAGTGGTTACACATTACAATTAGTTGAAACCATTATATATACTCCATGAATCCTTGATATCTCTTACCTCCCAAAATACACCGTGACAACTTGATACTTGTGCAGATTTTATTGAGATTTTTTTTTTGCAGAAGGGCCCCCACACCAACACAATCATGTGGAGGAGAATGAACCTATTATCAACCCTATGTTTTAACAGTAACCTAGAAACCTAGAATGTTAGGCAACGTTCTTTCAGTAAAGGGTATTATGGGAATGGGGTACAAAATTATCCACAAGAAACTGGAGTTTTTTGCAAATATTTTCCCCTAAAGTGTATATCGACCTAATTATCTCAAAAAAAAAAAAAAAGTCCCTGTTACTTCCATTAAATATCTAATTTCATGATTTGCCTAGAAAATGAAGTTTAAAATGACCAATACCAAGCTTTTGTTATTCTTCTTCGTCAGCAATGATTTATTAGTCAAACGGAAAAATGATGAACATCAAATGAAAAGTCTTTCTCTGTCTCAACCAGAGTCAATTAATAAAGCAATGCGAATAGAAAAGCTCTTCCGTTTTGTATTTGGTTTCTCTGGTCTTCCTAACAGCAACCAAAGACAGAATAATACACAATTTTTATCAATGAACCATCTCTTCAGTTTTTGTTTGATAGTATTCTCCCTCTTCTTCTTATTCTGCCATCTTTCTTGTGCGTCAAGTGGTTAGTTACAAATAATTCTCATTCGAAAATGTTTAACGTAATCCATCATCATTTTCCTGACCTCTAAAGGAAACAAAACAGAAGGAGAATCATAATGAATTAAGGATCAGCCAATCTTATCTCGGTCTCATACCAATATTTTTGTCCAAAATAATCATATGGATGCTCTTTGTGATCCCATCTTATTTTTTTCTCAGATGATGAGCTGTACAAACTCTGCCGTAAAACGTTTAGCTGTGGCGAGCACGCAGACGTCTATTATCCTTTATGGGGGCCTGGTAGAGAAGCATGTGGTCACCCAGACTTCAAGCTCAACTGTAGCGGAGGATTTGCAGAGGTCAAGATTTCCGCTGTCAAATTTGGGATCATATATAGTTCCTATTACAGGATAACACTCAGGAGATCAGATTATATTGACAATCTTTATCCCAGAAACCCACTGAATGTGCAGTTCAATGAAAACGTTGTTTTCTTCCCCCTTAACACCGAGGTCCTTACAGTCTATTATGACTGTCCAAACTTCTCACCAATTAGGTCTCATAGTAGTTATATCGGAGAGCTTGATGCTGTGAATGGCATAAGAAACTACTACGTGACAAAAAACCTCACGTCCCCTTCACTTGACGATATTAGAGGTCTTTTAAACAATTTCTCGGAAATGTGTAAAAGAAATGTCAGTATTCCTGCATCTGGATCAGCATTGGAGTCATTGCAGAGAAGTCCGAGTCAAGATAATCTAAAAAAGGCTATTGAACAGGGTTTCGATCTTTATGTTAACTTGGATTGTAGGAGGTGCACTTACTCTGGGGGTGCTTGTGGATATAATCAGACCTCAAGCCTTTTCGTCTGTTATTGCAAAGATGGGCCGCACACTAGTACATGCCAGAGACACCACGGTACGTTTTCTTTCATTCATGGTCTTGTTTCCTAATCTCTCTCCCCAAGAACCACCTTTTTTTCTCTTCCACTATCTCCCACACACCTTTTGATCAGATCATTTACAAAACCTTCCTTTAGTTTCAAAGCTCTGTCTCCAGCTCAAACTGACTTTCTTTTGTAAGCCTTTTAATTTATGCAGGAGCTGATCTTACTGAGGGCATTGGTGCGTAACCTTTTACGAGTGACTTTTTTGTCCTCCCTCTAAACCATTGTTCTTCTCTGAGTTAATTTCTCCTTACTGTTTTTCATCTCAAAATAAAGTTTTGTTCTATGCTGACAAATTTTATTTTATGGTTCTGCAGCGATTGTGATCATTATTCTGGTAGGTTAGTTTTCTGCCCAGATATATATTTATAACTGTTTTTGATCTTCCTATATTATTACAAAATTACCAACCAAACATTTTCTATGTTATTATAGGTTTGTGTTCACTAACAGGTATTATTGCGTTAGTTGTGTTCCTATGCCCCTGTTTCCGAGTCCAGATTTTTCGCAAGAGAAAAACATCAGATGAGAGGAGACAAGAGATGTTGAGGGCCCTTATTCCACTCAAGCACTATACGTATGCGCAAGTGAAGAAAATTACTCAGTCATTTGCAGAAGTGGTTGGGAGAGGAGGATTTGGAGTTGTTTATAGAGGAACCCTTTGTGACGGCCGTATGGTTGCGGTGAAGGTCTTGAAAGATTCAAAGGACAATAATGGCGAAGACTTCATCAATGAAGTTGCCAGCATGAGCCAAACATCTCATGTCAACATTGTTTCCTTACTTGGATTCTGCTCCGAAGGTTCAAAAAGAGCAATCGTATATGAATTTCTAGAGAACGGCTCGCTTGATAAGTTCATCTCAGACACCACTATAATGAATTTGGACTTCACGGCACTGTATGAGATTGCACTAGGAGTTGCTCGGGGGTTAGAGTATTTGCACTTTGGCTGCAAAACAAGGATCGTGCATTTCGACATTAAACCTCAGAACGTGCTGTTAGATGAAAATCTTCTCCCCAAAGTTTCTGATTTTGGACTTGCTAAACTCTGTGAGAAAAAAGAGAGCATAATATCGCTGCTAGATATGAGAGGGACAATAGGGTACATTGCGCCAGAGATGTTCTCCCCAGTGTATGGGAGTGTGTCTCACAAGTCAGATGTGTATAGCTATGGGATGCTACTACTCGAAATGATAGGCGCGAGGAAGAAAGAAATAGTTGATCAAGTCTCTGCATCGAATGCAAGCTCAATGTATTTTCCCGAATGGATATACCAGGATCTCGGGCAAGGAGACAATGTAAGTCCTACCGAGTATGGAATCAGAAGCGAAGAAGAGGAGATAGCAAAGAAGATGAAAATTGTGGGTTTGTGGTGTATACAGTCTTCCCCATCAAACCGCCCTCCGATGAACATAGTAGTAGAGATGATGGAAGGAAGCCTTGAAGCTCTTGAAGTGCCTCCTATGCCTGTCTTGCAACAAATTCCAGCAGCACGGCTTTCTCAATCTTTTTGGGATTCTGGGGAGGGTTCAAGCGCTTCTGAAGTATTGGTATGCTCTACAAAATGAAAACTGGAATCTTCTTGCCGTGAAAGTCGTTTATGTAATAAAAAGTTATTTATGTTATTTGCATAAAAAATAGAGAACAATGTATTTTAGTATACAAGAACACAATTCAAAAGTTGCGACATAATTCTGTGACAGTGATTAAAAAACGAAGATGAACATAGTTGTGGACAAGTGGTAGACTTTTTTTTTTTTTTTGAAACAGACAAGTGGTAGACTAGAAATGATGAAAATTGTGGTGTATCCAGTCTTCCGACTCTTCCCCATCAGACTGTCCGCCTATGAGAACCTCTCGACAATTGACAATGGAACATACTTCTACGCGAAACATATCTCAAAAATTCAAAAATCATGTGAATAATCTGCTAGATCCCTTGAAAATTTGTGTTTAGCTTCTCTAAACATGCATAACTTCTAACTTAAGTTGAATGAAAAATGGTCATTCGTTAATAACCAAGAATCCTTAAATGTGAGCAGGCTCAATGAAAATGTGATTTTGAAATCGAAAATAAGAGAATTTTTGGAATGAAACAGGAGAGAGAAAAAATCTATTCTATTAAAAGAGAATCACTCTGAAAAAAACTACTTATACAAAGTTTTTAGACCATTTCACTAGACTATTAATATTTTGGTCTTATTTTAAACTTATACTAACAATATATTACCATATATTTCTTTAACAATGATTTAATCAATTTAATAGGTGATATAACTAGATTTCCTAAATTTTCTAAGATTTGCCTTAAATAAAATATTTTAAATTTTTGTGACATGAATCAAAAAGCCATCTGTGATACTTATATGTTTGCCGATCATATCTACAATACAGCCTAAAAGATAATTAGCTATATATTAATTAATAATAAATAATACTCATTTCTTTCATATAAACAAAACATTGTGAGATTCACGAGTGGACTATCATTATTTAAACACATGACATATAGACAATGCAATAAGAAAATATTTACTTACGGTTTTAACAATTTATGGTTCACGACTTCACATAGTTTTTACTGGTAAAGCTAAAAATACACATATCAGACCT
>NC_027755.1:24223466-24241618 GCF_000695525.1 Brassica oleracea var. oleracea
AAAAATGTGAATTATTAATACTGAAAAAAACTGAATCACTCAAATATTCTTATAAGAAATATTTAAATTTATCTGAATTATCTGATATTTTATCAAAAAATAAAAATATGACTTTTACTTGAATTATTTAAGATTATGCTTAAAGCGAGAACCAAACCAGAACCGAATTGAACTCAAGATTTTAACAGGTTTTTAAAATTGGTATTTAAAACAAACTAAAAACCAAAACAACTAAACTGAAACCAAACTCAAACTTATAAATAACTAAACAGTTCATATATTTCTTGAATAAAAAAAATCAAAAATCAAAAATTGAATCGAAACTGAACTAAAACCTTAAAAAGAACTGAATTGAAACCGAACGCGTAGCTGTAAACATATTAGTGAACTAACAAACAATAAGTTTATCAATTAAAAAAATTCCGCGCTTTTAAGCGCGGGTCAAAATCTAGTATAAGTTATAAGAGTTTAGTCAGTTAAGAAATGAGAAAAAGATGTAGATATCGAATTAATTGAAATTTAGAGCTAGGTTTTTATTATTTATGGTGGTCGGTGATATTGATGATAATTTTATTTTCGTAATCAAGTGATGAGGATGTTTTGGAAATACCACCTAACTTGATTAAGATCCACGCCTTGCGCGGTATAAACATTATATATATAAATTATTTTATGTATTATATGTTCTTACATAATATGAAATAATAAATATATATTGAATAATTAAAAGTCAATAACTATTACATATATAATCAAATTGGTGCGAACGTATAAATCAATTTTATTAAACATTTTTTAAAATTTTTTTGATAGGATATGTCATTAAATTTAAATGATATTAACATATATAGTATATTTTTAATATTAACGTCTATATATTTTTTTTTTAAATGATGCTTTCTACTCATATGTTTTTTTTATCAAGTGTATTTTTAATAGCAAAAATTTTAAATTACTAATAACAAAATTTTATTGTGGGATTAATAATATTAGTAATTGATAATTTAAAAAAATTTATCAATGTTAGTTCAAAACTTTTATCAAAAAAAATTATTCAAAGTAAATTTTGAAACTAAAATATTTATTTATTCAATATGGTTTATAGTTTAATTTAGAATGATATATATACATATATATTTTAAATCTTAATGATTAATTAAATTAGACTTTTACTTATATGATTTTGTAATCATTTGTATTTTGTCATAACAAAAATTTTAAACCATGGATCGCAAAATTTGAATGAGAGACTTTTAACAGTTTTAGTAATTTATTGTCATTTTTTAAAATTCAAAATATAAAATATACAGAAAATTGTAAATTTTTATAATATGGTTATTGTGTTTTTAAAAAAATTATTTTAATAGTTTTAAATTAAACAAATTTGATAGAAGATATATTTTTTTAATCAGACTTTTATTATTCAAAATCATTAATTGTCATATATACTTTACCCACATTAGGAATTCCGTAATCTTTATTTAAAGAAATAATAAATGATGTTAATAATGAATTTATGGTTAGTTTAATAAAAAGCTTATTATATAATTAGATGGACCAACCTATTTCTCTAATAATTCTAAGAATCATCTTAGTGATGACATGTGGCTACAAAAAAAAGTTGTAATGTTTCACGAATAATATATATAGGGGATTCAGAATTTTTTTTTGCATTTTTGTGAATTGGTTTATATTTTGGGATGAAAATGACAAACCAAATAAAAAACAAGGAATTCGTTTTGTATTTGACTAAGAATTATGAGTTAGTTTTGAAAGATATCCTAAACATAAACACCAGTATTTGAAGTCAACTATTATTTTACTTTACTTCAGAAAATACTCTTGAAAATATAAAAATAAAATATTATTTGGAAATATTTTTATGTTATATTCTATTTTCTATATATTTTATAATTCAATATATAAAAGAAGTTGGGTTTTAAAAGAATATAAATTTTATTTTTATATTTTAAATGATAAAAAGATTAAATTTCTTTAAATCCCTTAAAATTTGTAATAGTATTTTTCCTGAATTTAAAAGCATTCAAATTTTGTTAAATTTTTGATCAAATAATCCTAGTATCACTTGTGGCTCTATGTTATCAAGTTTCCAAGACGAAACAATTAATAATGTAATGAGCTTTTTTTGCGGAATGCATCAATTCATACACTGTGTCTGTGTGAACTCGGATACATCTTCCTCTTGGGTTCAGTGTCTCTTATAAATATTTCCTGAGCATATAATTTCTTCTACGAGAGTAATTTTCACAAAGGCACCTATTGCCGCGTAATTAGGGTGATGTTTTTTTCTCACAGAGTGTTTGATTAGTAACTCTAAATTTCTGATACCGGTGTAATGTTATTAAGTTGAACCTGGAAGCAGAGTTCGGTTAAAGCTGGTTCACGTGTGTTGAAAGCGTCTTGTCGGATTGGAATGTAATAAATTCGTTGATATGTGTGTGGGTGTGTGATTGTGAACAAACCGTTGAAAAGAAAGAAAAGACTTTTCTTGTTCAGAACTTTGAAAATTCCTTCTCGCTCTTATGACTTGCATGATCAACGAATCACCAAGGATAAACCAAACTCCCCTAGTTCTTGATTTCCTATGTCTAGATTCATGGTCTTATTTTTGTTCGTATTCATCCAGTTTTTGAGCTTCTCTGTTCAAGCTCAGAGTACGAAGGCACCACCAACAACAGATTTCACTCTCGAAGGTTTAGTGAAAACAAATCGGAGATTCAAACAGAAGGAGCAGCGATCATCACACCAGATGGACTACTGAGACTCACCGATAGAAACTTAAACGTCACTGGAACAGCGTTCTACCGCAAACCGGTGAGACTGCTTAACCATAGCAACCTCAATCTCTCAACCAAAGCAGAAGTTTGTTCGTTTAGCACTTCTTTACTCTTCATTTTAGTCCCTTCCAAATCTAGAAACGGAGGTTTTGGCTTCACCTTCACTCTATCTCCCACCCCAGTTGAATTCGACACTGTACAAGGATTCAGGGACGGTGCTGATGCAAGAGGCAATCACATCGGTCTGAATTTTAACAGTGTCACTTCTGATGTCCAGGAACCAGTAGTTTATACAAGTGACGAAGGCCGAAAAGAGGATTTCCAGTACGAGACCGAGTCAATCAGAGTCCGTTTGGATTACAATGGATCAACCCAAATGCTAAATTTGATCGTTTCACCAGCCAAATTTCCAATTGCCCCATCAATCCCATTGATCTCCCAAAGGGTTCCAAAGCTGTTAGATATCGTTCAAGAAGAAATGTATGTTGGATTCACTGCGGGAGACATGAGTCGAGTGCTCACTATTTGATGGGTTGGAGTTTCAGAAGCGGTCAATAAGAAGAAACCTCAAGGCTCTTACCGTGTCGCTTTACTGGATTTTCCTAGTTTGCAGCTCAATAAGAAAAAAAAGGGTTACAAATTATTTTAAACTCTTTGTATTTATTGAATATATCTCAGATTTTTGTTTAATTCCATACTCACAAGTCACAAGGTATATTTTCTTGAAGGTTTTCCAGGTAATCAATCCATGGTCACAAAGATTCTCATAGGTTAGATACCTAACCATAAACTCTTTAGATTTCTTGATAAAAAAAAGTTACTAATCGAATGTTTTTTTTTTCCGTAGCTACGAGTTTGATAGTAAGTAGTCTCGTGTATCGAAATTCTATTTACAAGTGGGCTGACACTTTGAGGAAATAAAACAGGGTGTAGGAGCTCCGAGACACTATTACCTAGAAATGGCCTTACCCATCCCGGTTTACGATCCCCCCCTGTGACCGGTGGTCCCTTTCCTCTTTTGGTTCTGAATCTCAACAAAGTTGACCCTCTTTTTCAAATTATTCTCCACTTTTAGAATTATCCAGCGGGTCTTTGTGTGTTTTGCTCCCTTATCCCCGGGTTCTTCCCCCGACCTGGGTCGGAGGGACCGTTCCAGCCGCCTCTTCTCACCGGAGATCATTCCGGAGCACCTACGACGGATCCCAAATGGACTCTTTGCACTCTCGACCTGGAAATCTCGATTACTCTGAAGTGACCACTGGTCCTTCATAATTCTCAAAGCTCCATCAACTTATCCTGTGATTACGGGAGCTGCAAATTACTTCACCATAATTTCAGAGAGATTTGTTTCTACTCTAATAGAGCTCTACTTCTACGATCTCGTTTTCTGCTAGCATCGACTCAACTCAATCCTAGCAAACAGAAGGAACCCCTGATAACAAGAAGATGCATCGCAGAATCTCTTCTGCTGAGAAAGGTAAAGCTGTGGCTCTAGACCACCGCCCTGCTCCTCGAGTTGGACGAGTTCGGGTCTCCGAACCGGACAACCCCTTTGCTCTCCGAAACCACTCTCTAACCATTATTGGGAGAGTTACTAATCCATCGATGCAAAAAGTCTGGTCCTTGATTCCCTTCTTCACAGATCACTGGAAGTGTGATATTTCACCTGGTGGCTCTGACCTGGGAATGGGCTTGTTCCAATTCCAATTTGAGCTCGAATCAGACCTGCAAACAGTGCTGGAGAAGCGCCCATATCATTATGCTCGGTGGATGGTTATTTTACAACAATGGGAACCCACAATCTAGCCTGACTTTCCATCCATGATACCTTTTTGGATTAAAATCCTAGGCTTCCAATACATCTATGGTCAGAAGAAGTTACGAGGTCAATAGGTGATGATATAGGCACCTTTGAAGTGGCAGATATCACACCACAAGCTATCCGCATGAGAGTTCATGTCAATGGGAGACTCCCACTTATCAAAACCACCATTGTGGAATTTTCTAGCGCTGGAGAAGTCTCTGCCACTCTCCAAAACGAGAAGCTTGAACACAAATGTATATGCAATGCATCTAAATCTACTCTAAATGCATCTAAATGGACAAATTGAGAACTAAAATGATTGCTAAAACTATGCAAATACATAAGATATCAGTTACTAATAACGAGCTCCCGCTTAGTAAAGATAAGCTACATTCTGGAGGCCCCGCAAGACTTTCCCCAAGAAGTAATCACAGATACGAACCCTACTCCCGCAACGATCATTCCTACCGTACAGAGTATGATCGGACTAAAGAGCCACTCCGCAGACGTATTCTACCCAGGATCGATACTCTAAGGAGTGTTATCCAAGGGAGGACTTTCACCAAGCGAGAAGTAGGAGAGACCAGCCTCGTGGGTATGATGGATACCACGGCTACCGACGATCCCCTCCTCGCAGAGATAGATCGTTTATCAGTGGGGAGTCCCACTCAGTAAGCTCTCCAAAGCCACGGTCTTGGAGAGATGATCATATAAGACCCTCCTATAGGGAAGATGATAGGAACTTAACCCATAGGTCCACTGAGTCTCCTACGGGGATTCCCGAGGATATACCGAAGGCTCCAACTCCCCAAACTACAAGGACTGCAACCAAGGACCAACTGGAGGAGGCTGAAGCAATCATGGCTCGTGCTAATATGGCTCGCTCAGGTGGCAAAGAAGCAGAGACTACCTCGCTCAGACCATCATCTCAAGGACGTCTTTCAGCTACGCAAAGATTGGGAAGTGCATCTTCTAACTCAGGCTCACTTCAACGCCTTCCAGCCTCCCAACGTCTTGGCTCCCCACTCCCTATTACAGGCTCACAAGATCGCCTACATGCTTCTAGTCGTCTGGGCCTCCCAAACCCAGTGGAACCTGCACCTTCTGCAAGAGTACCAATTATGGACAGATTAGGACCACTCTTGGATGAGCTTGATACCGATGAACTCTCACCTGTTTTGTCTACTCAGGCCCAGAAGAGGAAGCCAGGAAGACCCCCCGGGAAAAATAAAATCCAATCCAGCCCTCTTCCACTACCAGGAGCTACTTAAAAAAAAGGATTCTTCATCAAGCTAAGTCGCCCACCTGCCGTAAAAAAACTCTCGGTTGAAGAAGGAAAAGCAACTAAACTTGGAAAAACGGGTACAACGTCAAAAGCAAAAGCCCCCAAAGGACGTAAAGGTGCAACTCGTGCTGGGTTACACAATGGAGAGACATCAAACTCTGATAATACCCCGCTCTGTAACTTAATTCCACCTGTGACTCGACGAAGGAAGGATTTTCGGGTCGAGTCCAACCCCGTTCCATAGCTATAGCTAGCTTGAACTGTCGGGGTTTGGGGAATCCCCGTACAGTTCAGAGACTAAGAGAATTATCGAAAAAGTTCGATCCCGATATTCTCTTCCTAATGGAAACAAAATATCCCAATGCTGTAGTGCTCAAGAACACCTTCGCTACGGCTGCAGTCACCTAGTGCCTCCGACAGATCATGGAGCAGGAGGACTGGGACTTTTCTGGAAGCAAGAGCTCAACCTCCAGATTCTTGATTCGAACCCCAATGTAATCGATACAGTTATTGAATTTGAAGGAAAAAGGTTCTATTCTTCCTTTGTTTATGGGAATCCAGAGAAAAATCAACGTCGAGAATTATGGAATCATCTAATTGGGCTGGCTTCAGCAAGAGATGAACCTTGGTTCCTAACTGGAGATTTAAATGATATACTCTGCAATGATGAGAAAGAGGGTGGCAACGTTAGACCAGAAAGTTCTTTCATGGATTTTCGAAACTTCTTCTCGGAAGGCGACTTATTCGACTTGCAACATACTAGGGATCCACTTTCATGGCGAGGCAACCAATGCGATTACGTGGTCAGATGTAAACTCGACAGGGCAGCTGCCAATACTCGATGGGCTGAGTGTTTTCCCTCAGCACGATGCCAATATCTTGGTTACGAAGGCTCGGATCATAAGCCTCTGATCTCTTTCTTCGACAATGGTGGCAGGAGAAGAAGAGGTATATTTCGATATGACCGTCGTTTGAGTAAAAATGATGACGCCAAAAAGCTAATTTCGGATGTGTGGGCGGAAGACTCCTTTGCGTCAGTGACAGAGAAACTAGCCAATACGAGGAGCGCAACCTCTGCTTGGAACCGGACACAACAGCGAAACAGTGAGAAACTCATTGAACAAAAAAAGAGGGAGCTCAATGCGGCCCTGTCTGCTT
The DNA here is from genome assembly GCF_000695525.1 of Brassica oleracea var. oleracea. Lineage (NCBI taxonomy): Eukaryota > Viridiplantae > Streptophyta > Magnoliopsida > Brassicales > Brassicaceae > Brassica > Brassica oleracea. Next base: position 24,230,512 of record NC_027755.1, read on the forward strand.
CTGTCGAGGATTCTCGACTTATCCAAGAAATTTCAGAGCAATTAAACGCCGCCTACCTAGCTGAAGAGGAGTACTGGAAACAGAGAAGTCGACTCCTGTGGCTAAAATTAGGAGATAGAAATACCGGCTACTTCCATGCCATCACAAAGTCACGGAAACGAATCAATGCTTTCTCTGTTTTGGAGAAAGAAGATGGGCAAATGGTTAACAAGGAGGAGGAGATCGTAGAGGTGATTGGAGATTATTTTGAGAGGTTGTTCACTACGAGCCCGGGGGAGCGAGCTCACACGGTGAACCGAGCTTTACACTCCATTGTGGCAGAAGAAGACAACAACACGCTCACATCAATACCTACAGCGGAGGAAATCAAAGAAGCGGCTTTCTCCATCCATGCGGATAAAGCGCCCGGCCCGGACGGATTCTCTGCGAGCTTTTTCCACACTCACTGGCACAGAGTGGGACCAGATATCACCAGAGAGGTTCAGGAATTTTTCAGTGGGGATCCACTACTAGAGGGAGTCAACGACACATATTCGACTCATCCCAAAAATCACTAATCCGCAGAAAGTCTCAGACTACCGCTCCATCGCGCTATGCAATGTTTACTACAAGATCTACTCCAAGATGCTCACCCGACGGCTCCAACCCAGGATGGAAAAGCTGATCTCGGAGAACCAATCAGCCTTTGTCCCGGGACGTGCCATAGGAGACAATGTCCTCATCACCCACGAGGTTCTCCATTATCTCAAGATTTCACAGGCCGAGCAGCGGTGTGCTATGGTGGTTAAGACGGATATGAGCAAGGCATACGATCGCCTTGAATGGGACTTCATCGCACTGGTATTGGCTCGGTTGGGATTCCACCGGAGCTTTATTAGCCTGATTATACACTGTATTTCATCTGTTACATACTCCTTCCTCATTAACGGCTTGCCTAGAGGGAAGGTAGTAACGAGCCGAGAAATTCGCCAGGGCGACCCTCTTTCTCCCTGCATATTTATTATGTGTAGTGAAGTCCTCTCGGGATTATGTAACAGGGCCCAGGAGGATGGATTAATCCAAGGGATCAAAGTCGCTCGCGGCTGCCCACGGGTTAACCATTTACTCATTGCGGACAATACAATGTTCTTCCTCAGCGCTAACGAGGATAATTGCACGGCTCTAATGTCCTTACTGAACAGCTATGAGGAAGCTTCAGGCCAGTCTATCAACAAAGACAAATCCGCAATCAGCTTTTCTCGAAGGACACCGGCGACAACAAAAAACCCTATCAAAGAAGCACTTCAGATTCACAAGGAGGGGGGTGTTGGCAAATACTTGGGTCTTCCAGAACAGTTTGGACGGAGAAAACGGGATCTCTTTGCTTCCATCATTGATCGGATACAACAGAAAACTAAAGGCTGGAAGAACAAGTTCCTCTCTTCTGCCGGAAAGCTGGTCATGCTTCAGAGTGTTCTCTCTGCCATCCCATCCTACTCCATGACTTATTTCAAGCTCCCAATTTCCCTAGTCAAGCGAATCCAATCCGTCATCACCCGGTTTTTGTGGGACAATACTGATGGGGTTCAGAAAATGGCTTGGGTGTCATGGGACTCTCTAGCTAAGCCAAAAGCCATTGGAGGCCTAGGTATGAAAGACTTCGAGATCTTCAACGATGCTCTACTAGCCAAGGCAGGGTGGCTACTCATCAACAGGCCGGAGTGTCTACTGGCTAAGGTTCTCAAAGGGAAGTATTACGCTGACACTGATTTCCTCCTGGTTACCAAAGTTTCAGCTATATCACATGGCTGGAGGAGCATTTTGATAGGTCACACTCGTCTGAAAAACAACATTGGGTGGATTGTTGGCACCGGTGAAGAGATTAATATCTGGTCAGACCCGTGGCTAAGCTTAATTAAGCAGCAACGACCAATGGGTCCACCGACGGAAGCAACCGCCAATCTCTGGGTCTCAGATCTATTTCTCAACGACTCCACTCAGTGGGACAGATCCCGCCTGCAAGCAATTCTCCCCGAATATGAAGAACAAATCCTAAGTATCAAGCCAAGCTTATCAGGGGCTCCGGATAAGCTGATATGGCTTGGCACAAAGTAGGGTGACTACTCGGTGAAATTTGGGTATTATTCAGCCACTGTGACCGAAGATGACGAGTTATGGCGGAGAAGAGGTTTTGAGTGGAAAAAACAGGTGTGGAACCTCCCGTGTGCTCCAAAGATCAAACACTTTGCGTGGAAAGTTCTCAAACGAGCTCTTCCGGTGGGTGAGAGACTGGTGGAAAGGCACATAAATGCAGATCCCAAATGTAAAAGATGTGGGTGCAATGAATCTATTATTCATCTACTGTTCCAGTGTCCTTTTGCTCAACAGGTTTGGCTCCTTGCCCCCTTTGCAACCGACATGGACTATAGAGGAATCCTAGATTTAATGGAGTCTTGGCCGTCACTGGTCTCTCAAACCTGCCTTCCCCCATCTGGTATTGGTTCTGGTCCCTTATTTCTTTGGATTCTGTGGATGATCTGGAAAGCTAGGAACAAGTTTGTATTTGAGGGATTCTCAGCTACCCCAGTAGAGACACTGTCTGCGGCGATTGTCCTGGCCAGAGAATGGTTTATTAACAATCTGCCGGAGACTGCTGTTCCGCGATCACGAGCCCGGGTGATGCCGGAGAATCTCAATGGAGCGGTGGTTATTAGATCAGATGCGGCGTGGTGTTCATCCTCAAACTCTGCAGGGTTGGGGTGGATCATTGCATCCACTCAGATAACTAGAGAATTCTCCGAGCGGGTAGAGTTCGTGGCGTCTCCACTCGTTGCTGAAGGTCTTGCACTCCGAGAACCAGTCATTACGAGCTGTCGTCTCAACTTGGATCCTGTGTGCTTTGAGTCAGATTCTTCACTGCTCATCAAAAGCATTGCTTCGAACGCCTTGGTGGCTGAAATTCATAGTATTACTGCTGATATTTTGAACTTTGCAGCAGGGTTTTCCTCTGCTTCTTTTGTTTGGATCCCTCGAGAAGAGAATAGGGATGCTGATGCCTTGGCTAAATGCTCCCTGAATATTGTTGAACCTTTGGTTGTTGTGGATGCTGTTAATGCACCCAACTAACTGCTTCCTTTTAATTAAATATGAGTAAAAAAAAAAAAAAAAAAAGGAAATAAACGAGAATAAGATCATAGAAAGTAGAAATAAGAACCACATTCAATGTTGATGAAGCATTTAATCAATCGATCAACGATAGGTACCACATCTCCCAACTGATCAATAATTTTAGGGACAATAAAGAATCTGCTACTAAGCGCCAATTCGCTGTTAAAAACATTCACTATGTCGTTTATCAGGCTGTGCAACTTCTGAACTAGGTGATTTAGTGTATCCACGATAGAGAAGAACTTGCGAAGATTAGCAATAGCAGTAACAAAGAACTTACGAATTTTAGCAACTGTCGCAACGACGAAACCACGAAGCTTCAGAAAGGCCAAGACGAAGAAATGTCGAATCTTAGCAATAAGGACAGCGACGAAACCACGAAGCTTGGCATATGCAGCGGAGACTGACTCTTGGACCATCTTTTTGGCAGAATTGAACCATTTCGAAACCCTCTTAAGCAAATTTCTCCAAAACATTTTTTCTCCACTTTGAAGATTAAACTTGAATTTGGTAGAGAGTTGTGAGAAAAATATATGTAATAAACCGTTCTTTTTATATGGTTGTGTCGTGCATCGTAATTGTGTATGTGACCGTCAAGATTCTTTGAGATAATATTGGCACTTCGAGTTCTCAACTACTAAATGCTCATCAATCCAATAAGAGGATGGAAAGGTGACTTTCTACATTGTTTTTGTGTGTATACATCTATGATGTATATATATACAGGGCGGATCTATTAACAACATAGGGGTCAGCTGAGCCCGGCAAAATTACTAATTTATTCATTAATTATAACAATTTTTTTAAAGTGACCCCTAATAAAATTGTTTCTGATCAGTTTACATTTTTCATTTCATCATATCTCAAAAAGACTTTCTCTTTCTTCTTTCATGACAAGTACAACGGAAATAGGCAGTACGAAGAATCTGGAGTGAGAGATTCTTTCACAAACCAAGTATATTTAGAGATAAATTTTATATTAATGTATGCCTGGTTTATAGTGTAAATATTCATTTTTTGACATGCTTTTCCACAGTCACAGTTGGCCATGTTCGTTTACGTAAACGTGTCGGGACCTGCGACTAAGATTATGTTCGTTTACATGTCGTGTAACCTGCAACTTGCGACATGCGATTAAATCTACAACATGCGACTAAAATTATGTTGGTTTACGTTGCGCGATCGCAGGATAGGTAAACGAATAGGGCCTACATAATCAGTAATCCTGTTGGCGATTTAGTTAGAATCTCTAGTTGTACCAAATTAGTTGGTGATTGGAGTAATCGTTTTGATGAAAGAAAAAATGATTTTTCACTTCATAGTGATGACTTTTCAACAATTAAAATTTGACAGAAAATGATTTTAAGCTATAAAAATGTTTGGATCCCACTTTAAGACAGAACCCTCTAAAAATAGGAGTATACCACTTGGCATGGAGAGCACGCGGTATTCTTTAGTAAAAAACGAAAGAATAGTTCGTTTTGAGCTCACCACATGGCTGCGTGGTGTCAAACAGCGAGTGAGAAGTGAATTTATACTAACATCTCCAGTATCCAAACTTCTCATCTTTCCGATGTGGGATGCAAAACCTCTTTACTACAAGGCATTTGGACTGTATGTACTACTGGGCCTGGGCCTAAACATTACAACCCAAATGATTTCGTGATGGGTCATAACAATCAAAGGCTATACCTTCTTTGAAACGGGAGTTTCAACATGTGGTACGCGTTTCAATCTGTATGCTACGCCATGCCTACTGAATGTAGTAGAACTTAGAGAAGAAAACAAGGTTTTGATGAATGCATATGCCATACAAATTTTTTATGTATGTATACAAAAATTATGGCTATATGCCATTGTCATTTCAATAAATAATTATCAAAACAAATGGTTTGATGAATAAAGTTGGAAGGAGAAAAATACCAAATGATTTACGGACTTAACAAGGTTTCTTCTTGTCCAACTTCAAACGTAAATTGTACCATCTGGTTTTCTTCTTAAGCGTCTCAGACTCATCACAAGTATTTGGTTTCTTGTTTCTCTGTCTGCTGCTTTCTTCCTCTTCCTCTTCCTCTTCTTCTTCTTCTTCTTCTTCCTGATCAATTGGTGCAGGTGCCTCAGCCACTGCCTTTTTGAACAAGCTCTTTCTCAGTCTGTTCTTGCTTGAACTCCGTTCTACCAATGGAACCGTTGTATAAGCTGAATGTATTTCATTTCTCTGCTTCAGAAGCTCATCAATCTAAAAACACACATGAACATCAACTAGACATAGAATTTGCCCTTGTTTACTCAGTCATGACATATCTTCTCTTCTTCTTCTTTTTTATGTCAATGATGGTAGGTACTTTACAACTGAATAAAGGACTAACCGATTGCATTTCCTGAGCGTATCTACTGGTCATATCCGTGAACTGCACAAGTACTTCCCTATACTCTTGTCTCAAACTTTGCAAGTTCTGCCCTTTTATTCAAGATCTGAGCTTCTACAGATCTAAGATCTTCCTTCTCTTGAGAAAAAGAGGCAGCACAATGAACCTGGATTGTGTAGCTCACACTTTTGAAAAAATTATCACCTGAACAGAGAAACATGTCATTGACATCAACCTAGTGCTCAATCCAGACATATATAAGAGGAATGAATTTGTGATAACATTACAATCAGAGAAAACTGACCATAGACAGCAAATATATGAGTGCCAGCCTTTAGCTCAGTAACTTCACACTGCTGAAACCCATCAAGACTTTTAAACAAGGCAGTTTCTGGATTCTTTTCCTGAGCCATCTACAGCAATAAAAATCAAGTCACGTTGGGGAAATAAAAGAAACTCATTGTGACTTATATATCTAGAACATAAGCCTACCGAAGTAATTGTGTGATCCAAAGAGTAGACAGGGAAACCGAGGAAGTACATTCCAGCACATGTTATCTTCCCACTTCTTCTACTATCCTCCTGTATCCACCAGTGATTCAGAGTATCCCTTATATTATTACATGTAATATCACATTGGTTCCGTTGATATATGAATGAGAGAGATACCTGCATGGCTAAGCTCAATCCTCCATCGGCCTCTTGATCAAAGAACAGTAACTACACAAGCACACTCACATTAGTTCTCTCAATACATTTCTGTATCAGTTTGACGGGAAGAGACTACGGCGAGCTAACCTTGAACTTGCTTTTGCTAGATGATTCTACTCTGAAGACCAATCCAGAACTTATTTCCTCTTCTGTTATTGTGACAGCGTAAAAGTGTGCACATTGCTTTTCAACCTGTGAGAACCATATCACTCACATATGAGACTTATATGGAGTCAAGACACACACACACAAGTGTGATCATAGCCTCACCTTTTTAGTTACAATTTGTCCAAGTAGAAGAGGATCAACAGAAACTCTGCCATTAAGAGCCTCCTCCAATATAGTTGCAGATACAGATGTTTTCATGGGCACACCAAGTTTGCTATTTCACAACACATACTCAGCTATATAAAGAAACAGCAAAGAGAATGAACAGAAGTCCAAAATAAATAAATAAACTAACCTAAACAAAGCTGCAAAGACAGTATTCACAGCTCCTAAACTTGAGAGATCCAGCTCCAGCTCTTGGCCTTTTGCTTCAACAGCCTGTGAAAGAGAAGAGATCCAGCATGGTATAATTTTAAAGCACTATCACACATCAAAAACGTCCCCAGATAACACCATTTATTTCTAGAACATTAGCATGATTATTACACATAAGACAAGAATCTTATGTAGTAAGATGTACAATACCGCAAATACAAAAACGAAACTCACCTCAAAACCAGCTGTATCATACTGGTGGCGTTTGTCCGGATCAGACAAGATGTTGTAAGAAAAGGTGAGCTCTTTAAACACGTCGGCTGCAACAGGGTCATTCGCAGTCTTATCAGGATGGTACCTGAAAAACACCAAACATGAATTGTGACACAGTTTTTCGAATTACAAAAATTTCAAAAGTTCGAATGAGAAACCAATGAAAGAAAACGTTACTTGAGAGCCATTTTACGGTAGGCACTCTTAATTTCCTGATCAGTAGAGTTCCTTAAGACGCCTAGAACCTCGTAAGGGTCTCGCCGGAGATGCTTCTCCGACTTGGATCTATGACCTGCCATTTTTTATTCCTTCTTTCAAAGAACCTCAGTTCAAACGAAAGAAAGAATCTCCAGAGAGAGATTAGACTGAACTGTCAAATGAGAACTCTGCGGGGGAGACGCTAGGTGAGAGAGAGAGACAGTTTGAGTTCGGAAAGAGAGAAAGAAGAAGAAGATTGATATTTTAACACTTTCTGGATTCTCTCACTACACTGCGCTGTTCGGCGCGTGCATTGCCGCAGGTTGTTTCTTGTTTTGGCAGCTTTTTAGGATGCGCGTAGAGATCACGCGGAGCAAGACGGCAGGCTTCCGAATAAACTTGATTGGTTAGAGTAATTGTTAATTATCCAACTCATATGAGTTAGACCCATCCTCTCTTGTTTCAAAACATTTATGTTTATGTTTGGTAACAGACTTACAATTGGAAAACATTTTCTCAACGATTTTTACATAAACAACTTATATGTGTGGTCCATATTTGATGCCTACGGTGGATGGATAAGTAATACCATGAGAAAATTATAGAAAAAAAATACTTACCATAAGTTAATTATATGTTTCTCTTTTTTTTTGAGCAACAAGCATTCATAATTCATTTTAATAAAACATACATAAAATTATATGTTTCTCATTTTGATAAAAATTAGTAGAAAAAAGACTGGTAGGACTGACTGTATACACTCAGGAATAGGTAAGATTTTCCAATGTGAATATTTGTTTTCAAAAATAATTTAACCTTCTATGATAAAAATAAAATATAAATGATTATGCTATCTAAGCAGAGTTTAGTAACAAACTAATAACAATGCTGCTGACTATAACAATGTAATATTTTGATTCTGCTTTAGTTTTAGTATTTTTCCAATTCAATTAGCTGGTGTATTATGAAGGAAGGACCATCTCTAACATCAATTTATTAGTTTTTTGCTACCCTCACAAAAAAGGCTGTGATGCTGGCTTGCATCTGTGTACAACGTTTCAGGAATACTGTTTTACAAAATATTTAGAAAAAGGGTCCAAATTTATTTGTTTAATATAAAAAGAACGAAAACCCAACGACGAGGACAGTTCAACACAATCAGAGGCTCATCATCATCATCATCATCATCATCATGTTGGGTTCATTTTCTAAAGTTAGCGATTATTTTGTAACAAAGGTTTTTTTAAAACAATGACTAAGGTATACTTTACCATCTCTGATTATTTAAGTGAAACACTGGATGCGTGATTTTGCAAATTTCAAATTTTTTTCTTTCACTTCACGAGATCGAGATGTAAAATTACACTATAATCACCAAAAAAATCGGGATTCCTTCGACGAAAATGATTGGAATTGGACCCCTGGTCTGACGGTCACACAACAAAACTGTCAATAACTTGCGATTGTTGCTTATTGATGGGGTTTTAGCAACGTATTAAAGAATGTACATATTATTTATGGGTTGTGTTCAAAAAAAAAAATATATATTATTTATGGGCTTTATAACAAGAAGCCCAATACCTGAATCATATGGCAAAACGCTAAACCTCCAGCAACGAGGGTTAATCAAGAGCGCAAAGGCTCTACTAATCGAACAGTAAGAATACAAAACTTCCTGAGAAAATGAAATACCGTTTAACTTGTAGGGGAAGAGGTCGTAAGTGGATTTCCCTAAATGCAGAGGAACGATATTTGAATGGCAGTGTTTTGAAACCCGATCCGAATCCGCGGCTAAACCGGTAAATCCGACAACCCAGAAAAAATCTTGTTTGGGTTTTTTGAAAAACCTAATATTTAGAAACCCGCAAAACCCAGTAAAACCTGGAACCCGATACCGGTTGAACCACCGGTTGAACCAATAAATAACTCTTTCTTATTAGAGAAATTGAAGCCCATATACACCAGTAACTTGCATATTTGCACAAATGAAACTTTGACTTTTCAGATGATGTGTATTTTTTAATGTACATTCTATCCCTATGTCTCTTGCATTGTAACCTAAGATATAATACATTTGCATATCGTTATATTCCATTATCACACATGAGGAGAGAGACTGCCCTAACCACTACAATCAATACATTTTTTTTTGAAATAAACTATTTCTTCTATTTCTATCTCTTTGGTTTCTCCGTCGACACAATTTCTCATCTTTCTCAATCTCTTAGGTTTCTTGTCGTAACCATCTCTAATCTTTCTCAATCTCATTTTCTTTTCACATTTTTCCTTGTTCATCTCTGCCGTCCAATAAAAACAAAGCCACCTCGAACGTCTTTATCTCAAGCTACCTCTTCTCCGCCGCAAATCATCGAGTCTATCATGAGTCACCGGATCATCTCCGCCGTCTTTCTCTACCGAGGTCGTCATGCTCAGATTCAAGCATCGCCGCCGTGCTCATCCTCACCATCTCTATCTCGTTACGGAAGAGATCGAGCTACAATGGTGATTTCTTCTGTTTTCCAACACAAGCCCTCCATCTTTGCATATTCTTGAGTTGACCCCAATATTTCCAAGTGTACAAAAAGCTTCACGAATCGGTCCAGACTTTCAGATTCTACATTTCAAACCCTTTAAGAATTTCCCGAATGGTCCTCCGAGTCTTAGATGTTTCAGTGTTACAATTCAAGTTACCATATTGAGATAACTAATGTATATTACCGGCTAAATATAACCAAAAAAGTTAAGTAAAATCTTAACCGTCTATTTCACAAATTACAACATTAATTAATATATATTACCAGTTTAGCTAACTATAACAATGTCAAGATAATTAGTATATATTACCGGCTAACTGTAACAATGTTGAGATAATTAGTATATATTACCGGCTAACAATAATAAAAACAATTCAAGTACAATGTTAACCGGCTAAACATCTAATTTAATCATTTGTATTGTGATTTGTTAATAAGTTAATTTTATGTTTAGCTGAACATGTAAATATAATCATATGTTTTGTGATTTATTAGCGAGATTATTTTTTTGTTTCGATTTGATACAAATAACAAACATTAACTGATCAAAATAGCCGGTAAATCACAATACTAAAAGCAAGATATACTCAAATTTTAGCTATGCCACATCAGCATGGAAATTCAAACCAATCAAAATGTAATTAGATGTCATGTCATTTAAGCAAAACAAATCTTCCCTAGCGATGGATTAACATTGAAGAAGCCCTCTCAGGTTCTTTTCTTTATTGATTTGCAATCCCTTTCTTCGTCGTCTTACGATTCCATCTTTAAAGTTTCCACCTTTCCAGACGGAAACTTACGTTGACTTTGTTTTCATTTTGATCATTACAGCGTCTTCTCTCCTTCTCCGCCATTCAAACTGATCGGAGCTATAGTTCGTTCGATCATCCCTCGTGGGTTTTCCTCTATCTGTTTCCCGCGCTAGATCTATGGCCGTTTTAGTCAAAAAATTTGCTCGCAGAGACGGTAGCGAACAATCTGGGTCGGTCAAGCAAGAAGCTTCCATCAATGGGTCTCCAGAGATCCAGTACGAGACGGTAACCGGTCGTGGGATTGAAGCCATCGTTAATAGTCTGGTAAGTAAAAGGAATCTCCTTGATGCACGCAGGATGTTCGATGAAATGCCTCTTTTTAAGTATATTCATTTCGTGTTGTGCATATGTTTCTTATTGAGACAGAGCACATGGGTTGTGTCTATTCTGTTTGCTTCCATCATTCTTCTGCGGCGTGATGGTACTGCCTTGTGGGGAATCATTGGATCCGTTTCGAATTCGGCTCTTTCAGTGGTGCTGAAGCGTATACTTAACCAAGCGAGGCCTGCTACAACCTCGCGTCCTGATCCCGAGATGTCATCTACTCACGCCCAGTCTATCTCTTTCATATTTGTGTTTG
>NC_027755.1:24241936-24257793 GCF_000695525.1 Brassica oleracea var. oleracea
TTTTTATGTGTGTTCAGTCCAGGTGCTACTAATGGCGAAGAGGTGGAAGAGTTTCAAAGCCAGACGAAAGGTAACTTTGTCTACATATGTGTTCTTAGAAAACCTTAATCCGTCTGCATGGAGTGAACACTCGTATATCAACCGTTCCCACTTTTTTTTGCAAGCATGCTCTACAGTTTTCTTTAAGGAGTTGGTCACTATGGTCCTTACATAGTTGTATCTAATCAATCTATAATGACACCATTTCTAACACTAATAAAGGCTGCACAAAGAAAATGCATAAATATTATTATTACTAAAAAAACTACTTCTAACCAGGTCAAGCAATCTGAATACCATCAATAGATCAAGGAAAACAAGAGATGAGTGGGAAACAAAGAGTAGAGAAGTCTGAAGAAGAAGATGGTCGTGGAGAAGAATTAAGAAGAGACAATATTCAAGTGAACTACTCATAAGAAGAAAAGGTCGAATACATACCCTTTTAGTTCGTCTGACTCTAAAGCTCAAAAGTTCCAATGAAAGTAGAAGAAACTAAGAAGGATAATGTGACATCTGAGTTGAGGTTGGTCTCTTCTTCTACATGTCTCTGTGTTCTTAGAAGTTTTTAGATATTCTTTCCATGTAACTTATGTCATTCTAACATGTAATACATTTATTTAATTGATCGTTTATTAAATAATATTATTCCTCTCCACTCTTTTTATAATCTTTTTTTAATTAACAGTCTCTAACAGTTAATCTCAAATTATTCAATTTCATACATTTTAGATTATTTTGAAATGATACTAAAAACATCAATAAAATTGAGTATATTTCTATTAAGAAATTATATTTTATTACTACAATAATTCGTTTGTGTGATATTATTAGTTGAGTTTACTGCTTACACACCAATTACGACTAATAATTTATCGCTTTGGGTAAACAGAAAACATTCATATTTCTGAGTTAGTAGTGCAATCTTTTTGAGTTAGTAGAGCAATTTTTTCATGTTCTGTTCGAAACCTAAAACTAATATGTATTACATAATATATTATATAATACTATATATATCAGTTAACTCATATCTTGAATTCATTCTAATTGAAAAAAAATTAATACTATTTTTGAAAACAGCCAAACAATAAAAAATGGTAAAACAATGTAATTTATTTTCTAAACAATAGATTTACATTAAAAATTATATCAGTTACATGTAAAATATATTCAAATTATATATTGCATTCAAAAGGTCAATTTGAAATTGTTTGGGGAAACAAATATAATTGTAACAAGTCAAAATATATAATCCGCGCGAAGCGCGGAGAAAAACTCTAGTATAAATTAAATACCAGCTAAGTTATTTAGTATCTGGGTAAATCAGAATATAACAATGCTAATTAAATCAAGAAAAATAATTACAAAAATATGCAAAATAGTAGGGACTAGTTTTGCAAAAACAACAAAAATGGATCCATGCCGTGAACTTGCATCGATCGAATTGAGAAGACCCAACCGCTCGATTCATCATGCTTGAAGTGCATCACCCGATCCAGCTCAAGATGTACAAAACTGATCGCTTACTGAAGACCGTTCTACTCGATTCAATCCTCTTGGCCTAAGCCTCATTTCGTGCGCCCACAATCGAACGACGGAGATGTGACGGCAGCGAGAAAAAAAAACGCAGCGAGAAAAGAATACGTGGACATGGTACCACTATGGTGCGGCGGAGATGTGGTCACAACGGTGAGATGGAGACATGCGAAAAGATAAACTGATCATAAGAACACCAGTGATTGGAAGAAACGCGACGGCAGAACTGCAAAGAGGTGAAGACATTACGTGTAAGTAAATATAAGTATTTTTCCGTTTATAAAAATATCTTCTCAATTTATACATATATCATTACGTGTGTATATATATATATATAATATGTTGGTTTTTTATATAAATATTTATACTACCTAATTAAAGAAAGGGGCAAACGGTAAAATACTTCCAGACAAAATCTCCGACAACTATGTTTTCTAGTGCTTTTCCATTTTTGCAAATTCTTCGGTTGTTGTATATTTTTCTTGCAATGGCTCTAGTTTTTAATTATGTTTTTAGATTATGTTTTATATTCTAAATTTTCAATTAAGAAGTTATTTACTGACAAAAAGAAAAAAAGTTAGGTTTTCCATTTTCAGTTTTATATTTGTGATTTTTAGATTTTGATGAAGATTTCACTATGTCACTTGAAAAAAGTGAAGTGAACGATAGTAGAGAGAACCAAAATTAGTTGATGTGATTTGGTCTTAGTTTATTTCCATTATTGATAATTTATTACAATGATTTTTTTTACTTTTGGTTTATTTTGTATTTCAAAATTTCATTTATTATTCACATTAGACATTTAAATATTTATAAATTTTTTATGTCTAGATATTTTTTTGTTGTCATCACTCTTACCTTGTTAGAGAAAATTATAAATAGTGTAAAATATTTTTTGATATTTTTTATGTCAAATGAAAATAAAAATATAAAAATTAAAGTGAAGTATTAAATGTTTTTAAACATAAATATATACATATCCAAACTATTATTTTATGTTTTAAAAAACATTTAGAAAATCTTAAACTTTAGTTTCTAAATTTTTATTTACATAGCTGATATATTATTATATAATAAAATTAATTTATTTATTAACCTGCGATTCACTCTCGGTCGATCCAATGATCCAACAACCTGGTAAGTCGTCCGGTTCAGTGTACTGGTTGGGTTTAAAAACATCGCTGAAGGGTTTATGGCTTTGGTTTGACTTATTAGACCACATATGGAAAGCCCAAACTATTGTTATTGACAAGCTCATTAGCATATGTATTAGGGTTTCTTACAAGAGTGATCTCACATATATACATATATATATATATATATATATATATATTTGTAATGTTGATGATGAGACCAACTTTGGCTACGTTTATGCAGCCTCTTCTTTCACATTAAGGAATCAGTAACAATTTTCTTTATCTTGGTGACAAACATAAAGTTTTTACCTTTCATGTTCTTTGCATTTCAATAAAGCTCATTTGAGCTTCTTTTTTTTGATTTAGCTAGCAAAAGTTGGTCATCAAGTATTTTCTCAACCTAACAAATCAGTGTACACATGCTTAGATTGTTTGAATTCAGTGGTAGTCAGTACTCATATTATTGAATAGGTTAATACTCCAGGAAAAAGTCAATACAGTGGTATTTTGTAATCTCTTCCTGGCTTCTTAACTTGCTCTCAACGGCGTTGACCTTTAGCTCGTCCACTTACGAATATAGGTGAGCTGTCCATGTCTTTACTTATTAGCAGTCGCTATTGTGATTTTGGTAGAAAAATGTATTGTTAATAAAAGAACACTTTTCATAAAATACCAGAACCAAATGTTCATAAGCAGTTTAGTACATGAACTTTGTATTATTCAGTTTAATGTTTCAACAAGTTATAGTTATTTCGACAACATCTAATTATTTTAACTTTTTTTTTTTTTTTAGTTAACGTGCATGGGGTGATTCGGCGACCGTGGTCAACCGACTATTCCCCACGGACCCACGGCACTCCACGTATTCTTACCATTTAAGGCAGCCCGGATGACCAAGCGAGTCGAATCTGCGGGGAACATATTGGATCTGGTCCTCAACTACCTCTAGGCCATCTATACAGAAAATCCAAGCTTATAAATATTTTTTCCAAACGAGAATTGAATTTGAGTAATAGAGTGTCTACTAAGCCAACAAGTTGCTTATATAGAGTGGACACTCTTTTACCACTAAGCCAACAAGTTGCTGGTTATTTTAATTATTTCAATACATGAACTTTTGCATTGTGTCCATTTAAGATGTTGTCATGACTAAAAATAACGGTCATTGATTTTTTTTAATATATTGTTTTAGTAAAATTATTGATATATTTTAAAAATCAAAAATTTAAAAATTCATGAAAAATCTATAAAATCTGAAAATTTATTTAAAAACTAATCTTTAAGAAAAATAAATATTTGATAAAAATAAAATTTAATTTCAGTTTTTTTCTTAAAATGAAATTTGAAGTCAAAATTTTTAAAATACATTTTGAAAATTAAAGAAAATTGAAGATTTTATGCTATAATATTTTTTACTTATTCAGTCACAAATTCTAGGGGGATTTGCCAAATATGACTCAAAACTTGATTTTGATTGCAAAAGTATACCCAAACTTGAATCAAATGCAAAAGTAACCCAAAAGCCTTGTGAAATTACAGTCAATCCCTTGTGACCAACCAAAGAAACATAACTCATTTCTACAAATATAGCTCTGCTAAGTCTTCTGAGTCTTCTGAGATTCTGTTAAGTCTTCTGGACAACCTCCATGGAAGTTGTCTGGTATAGTTGATCTTAAAAATAATTTATAAATTTTGTAAAAAAATATTTTGATAAGCGAAAAATTAAAATCATATGTATTTATGACAGTTTTAAGTGATATAAACTAAGATATAATAAAATTGAATTGTTTTCAACATAGATGAGTGAAAGTAGTGAATCATGATATTCTTTGGTGTGGGGTTTGACAACATATGTTGTAGTATTGTATGTATTCTTAGGGTTAGATTTTGGAAAGCTTAAATATTTTTTTGAAAAATTAAATTTTTACCTACATGAGATTATTTCTGTGTATAGTAAACACCTTTTAAGTTTAATTTGATTTTATGAAGTGTTTAGTTAGTTAATTTAGTTTAGGGGATGTGTTTAGGGTCTAGACGAATTCCATGTAAATCGTGTGGTGAATAATTTAAACTAGACGACTTACAGGGAAGTCGTCCATACCGGACCGAACCTTTAATTTTACCAATGTATTTTTATACCTAACCAGATCATTTACCGGACATTTAAATACTATTTTTTCATTTTTTCACAACTTTTCGAAACCCTAGCGCTGTTTCTCTCCAAGGGCGATTATGAAGGCGACACTCTGATTTCTCACCGCCAGTAATTCCATCGTTCTCACCGCCGGTAATCTCTCGTATTCAGTCGTTCTTATCGCCGGTAATCTCTCCTCTTACGACGAATATTGTTTCTCCTTCATGCCGTAGAGTATTTTAGTAGTTTAAACTGACCATCCGCTTTCTTTTTTCAGATCTGAAACCATGTCTCGTTGAACTTCACTACAGGTAAGTTATTTCTCTTGTCTTAAGGCGTTTAGCCGCCGTAAAACCCTAAACATTGTAGTCTTGATTCTTCTTTTTCCGTTGATTTTTGCAGATCTGTAACCGTTCGTGTCGTAGGAAACCATATCTTCTCCGACTGTAAGTCATCCATCTTTTAAAGAAACAGTTCTTCTATTTATTCAGATCTGCATGTTTAACAAGATTTTGAGATCTGTAGAAGACGATTGTTGTAGTGTAATACTGAAAGATAACTCAGACGACTTCCAGGAAATCTTCTACAAAGTCTTACACTCTGAAAGACCAGATGACTTAAGACTTCATAAAAGACTTCTTGGAAGTCTTCCAGAGTGTAAGACTTCGTAGAAGACTTCCTGAAAGTCGCCTGAGTAGGCTTCTCACTAAAATTTACATGCAAGTTTTCCAGTATTTGTATTTAGAATAGTGTGCTTATTATGTGTTTGAGATGCTTGTTTTTGATTATTTTGCAGGCCGGAAAATTGATTTACCAGAAATCCCGCTGAGGATACGTACATTAGGGGAAGAGCTCCCTGTAGGCAAGAGCATTTCTTATCATGCTGATGACTCGAAGTTGTTTACTGCTCTATGGAAAGCTCTACATGCTGACGAATATGAGGAGCTAAAGGAGTCAAAGTTGGGAGTGTTCATCAAGTTCAAGGAGCTGAATTTTGGTTGGGCTTCAAGGCTGGTTCATTATATGCTCGGTTTCCAGCTTGACATCAAGAAGAAGTATGAGCTGTGGAGTCTCGTTGGTCCACAACCGGTGACGTGTATTGATGGCAATGACAATATTGTGAATACTTGAGGAAGATGAGAGTGATAGAGTAAAATATGCATTTTCAAAAAAAAAAGTGATGGCATTTTCGTGATAATCTGAACTTTGGGGGTGAAAGAGACAAGTCAAAGTTCCAAAAAAAAACGTGGGTTAAATTCTATATACTATGTAAAATTAATGCAAATCTTAGAATTAATTTCTAACTATACAAAAAACATTTATATGTATAATTGTGCTAATAAAAGAAACAATTTATTTAGTAATTATATATTAAATTTTGAATTTTGAAAATTTCATTTGTCTTTGAAACTTAAATTGAAATGAAAATATTTCTTTAAAAAATAATTTCTAATTTTTAAAACTTTATCAATATTCTTAAAATAATAAAAGTTTTACGGTTGTTATATTTCTGTAAAAATAATAATGTTAAATGAATTTATTTTGAATATTAATGCATTAAAACGGTAAAATCATTAAGATCATTAAGCTGGAAAATTAGAAATAGAGATTAATTTGTTTATAAAAATATAGTTTGAATATTTTATGGCATTTTTATAATAATAAAATAAACAAAGTCCAAAGTTAGCCCACATAAATAACGCAATGCGTTTCCATTTGACGGAGTTAACCTTAAGACACGTCAAGCTAAGACAACCAGAACATAAGTCGTCCATAGCGTCAACTCCATTTGACGGAGTATATACCTCTCTCTCTTCCTTTCTATATAAATGCTTGAAATGTGATCAAAGTGACCATCACTCGCTAGTATTAAGATGGCCTCTATACTCTCCACCATCATTTTCGTACTTCTTTTCATAATATTTTCACTTTTTGTTGATGCTCATATGGAACACCTTAAACTAAGTGAGTCTTTCTACCTCTATTAATTGTAGACTGGTTTAAAACCATTTACTGTTTTAATTTATTGCTTAGTTCATATATAGCTTAGACGACAGATTATCGTCGAACCTACTAAATAATCGACGGTCTTTATGTCATGTGTAATGTGTAGGTGGAGCAAAAGAGACAATGACCATGAGGAGGAACTTAGAAGGAAATTCGGGCTCCAAAATTACAGCTTCACCGAGCAGGTCGCACCAGAGTGGACAAAAAAACACTCAAAATGAGCCGTCAAAAACCCAACCTGATCAAGCATCAGCAATTATTACAGGCTATGGTACTGTTCATTTGGTCATCCAATTAGTGAGATGTTTTCCGTTTGGTTGCAATTAAACAGATTAACTAGATATATACAATATTGGATGCAGATCTAAAATGTATTAAAAGCTAGATATATTGAATGCATTTGAAACTAGAGTATCATTTATTGAAGTCACTATAATTTCTTAACATTTTTACCAAAAAAAAAGTCATTATAATTTCACTTGAATGGGATAATCATTTATTGCTTCACACCTAAATATATATATATATATATATTTATTTATTTATAAACAACATAAAAATATTGTATACGTTTTCCCCTATATTTAATTCGTTTAAAAATTACATTTATATAATAATTTTTATTCAAAATTAAAATCATATTTTTAAATAACTTCTGGGTCTCCGATAATCTAAGCACATCACCGCCTATTTGGGTTGTGGTGCACTCGTACATGACTCCCGGTCTTAAAATTATTTATGAAAGAAAAAGTTTAAATAATATATAGAAACTTGGTTTTTAACTTTTTATGTGTTTTAACTTTTCTTTAATCTAAATTTGCCACAGTAACTCCAGATTACGTATGCACCTCCGACAACAAATGTAAGCAGTTAAAAAAACCCTAGCTAAAAACTCCAGATTACGTATGCACACCCGGGACTTGTCAATGAACTGGTTATAACTTCGGGTTTGTAGTTTGTACGTTGTTGTGGGGTTTCTATTTATGTGGTGTTTCATTATTAACTGTGCCACTGTTTTACTGATGGAATAAGCAATTCTTGGAAACTATATACTTTTTAGTTTTCCTATATACTCCTTGTAAACTTTCTTGATTGATTGATATATGCAAAAGAAGATATAAAGCACACACACAACACATTGATCGTATATTACATACAAGGATACAACTTACCTTTCTCATGTATTTGTGTACCCGCTGTTTCCAAATCCGGATTCAAACATGAGAGGTGCAATTTGTAGTCGCAAAGAGGAAAATTAACTATTTTATGTTCCACTGCGAAATTCAACTATTTTAGGTTCTGAAAGCAATCAAACACTACAAGAAGAATTGGTCAAGAGAAACGGATATTTCCACGAAGATAATAATGACGGCGTCATTTTCTCTAGTGACAGTTACAAGTCTAGCCCCAACCAAGAAATTGGTTTCGCTTGTTCATACTGACATTAACAACATAGTCGTTATTGTCTATACACATAGAAATGTAATGGCAACTAGCAGAGCCGGTTATGAACTTTGGGTGGCTAGAAGCAAAAAAAAAAAGGCTGGTTTACAGATTTTCGTTCTAATCGTTTTTAACTAAATAAATAAAGAAGTGTTAAGCAAAAACGTTTTAAAACATGAAAGATTAGGATGTGAAGTTTAGAGGTGTGAAAAACAGTGAGTTTAACGCTACTCAACGTTCTCTCCCAGGCGCTCAAATCGAGACACCCACTCCGACCATGGTTTCCGACGCCGGCAGCTCGGTAGCTTGCCGGCGTCATCGTCTCTCTCCTCTTTTGTGTTCCTTTGTCTCTCTTTCGTTTTGTTTGACCGTTTTTCTCCAGAAATTTCTTGTCCTTTTGGGATTCATGAGTTCTTCCGCCGTCGCTCTGTCCGTAAGATGTTGCAGCTGCCGTCTCCGTATCCTCTGGGTCCTGCTTCTCATTTGTAGCCCTCCTCCATCTCTTATGACTGCACTGATATCAGATCTGGCTCAGATTTGTTCTTCACATAAACTCCATTGGCCAGATTTGAAGATTCTGCGACGAGCGCCACCTTCGTCGTCCTCTTGGGCGATGACCTTTTTCCCTTTAGGGATGATCTATTCTAACTGGATTTGGTGTGAGCGAGAGCTCCATACAATTGCTCTTCATCTGCCGCTTGACAGATCTGTGAAGCTCTACGACTCAGAACACCACTTCCTTTTCAATCCGGTGAGGAGCCCCCCGCTAGAAGATACACTTACCAGTCTCTGCTCACCGCAAACATTGTTCACATATGCCCTTTCTGGTATTTGCTCTCTCATGTCCAGCTTGTTAGATTTTGATGATCAGCGGGTCTGTTTAGGTTCCATGACAACTCTCTGGATCCGACGCGGTAACGTTGGAGTCCGAAGTTTCTGTTTGAACCCAACTCCTGGTTACTCAGCAAATCTAGCCAAGCTCATATTTCAGGAGTTTGTTATAAGGGCTAACAGATA
This sequence comes from Brassica oleracea var. oleracea, assembly GCF_000695525.1. Classification (NCBI taxonomy): domain Eukaryota; kingdom Viridiplantae; phylum Streptophyta; class Magnoliopsida; order Brassicales; family Brassicaceae; genus Brassica; species Brassica oleracea. The sequence goes on from NC_027755.1 coordinate 24,251,246, forward strand.
TTCATTGCTGGATTTAACACATTGGTGTTTACCCGTCACTGCCGTATGCGCCTAGAAACCATCATATCTCGTAGACTCATCTTTCTTGTGCTCTTCATGGTCAAGAACAAATATGTATTCAAAGATGGAACGCCCATCAATGGAGCCTTGCAAATTGGGATTAGAACTACATAGTTATCTCTCTGGTGCAGTCGTTGGTGTTAACCCACAGAGTTCAAGCCAAAGTCATCATCAATCATTACCTCCAACACGTGCAAATGTCATCACAAGATTAATTCTAAAGTGGAGTTTACCAAAGCTTGAAGATTGCAGCCATTTAGGCTTTTGTTTACATAAAATCCTAACCAAATTTCCTCATGTTCAGGGCCTTGAGAGATCCTTTCCCCATGTCCTCGTCCTTGTAGGAGAGAATTTTACCATCAAAACTCCTTTCCATGAGAGGTACTTTTCTCTGGGCTTAAAAACCTTAGAGTATTATCATTTTCGTAACCGTTTAATATCTTGTGTAATGGTCCGCATGGGATCGGAAGATACAACGGGACTCATGTCAATGAGAACCGAGGTTTTAGAGCGTCCAAAGTCACAATATACAGTGACCATTCTCAAGTTAGAAGAGCGATATATCTTTCTATGGATATTACTCGCGTGCACCTTCGAAAACACTTCCAACGCCTTATCAAACTTTCTTAAGTTTGTGTATCTATCTTTATGTTGCTTTGTTTGGTTTGCTCTTCAAATTTCAGAACGGATTGCACATCATACGTCGGATGTTGCATTAACATTTGTAATCGTTTAAGATTATCAATGAAAATCATGTTGTGAACAAAAAAAAACATGAAAGATCATCATCCACCATATTTGCTATAGTCTCATCTTCTAAAACCTCATCAAATTTAGGAGTTTCGGTTCCCTCAACGTATCTTAACATGAACTCGCTTGAGATTTTGTTAATGTTTCTTTCTTCTCTTCTCAGGCCAGTTCATGTTAAGATAGAGTAGAATTATAGTTTCATCTTCTAAAACCTCATCAAGTTTTGAAATATTGTGTATTATATTCTATAATAATATTTCAAAAATTGTAAAATGTTTTTATATTTCTATTTTAGTATTATATTATTTATTGTTATATTGATGATATATATGATTTATTACCATAATCTAAAAACTTACCAAAGATATAAATCAACATTAAATGTAAATGTCCATGTTACAATTAACTTTAACTCATGTCATCATTATTAGTATGATATATCATTATTTTTCTTTCAAAATCAACGTGGAGATGACACATGGCAAACCACTTCTCAAACAATGTCTAAGGGATTACTTACGGTAAAATTGAATTTGTTGATAAAAATTCGATAGAAAATTTTTAGCCGGTTAAAAATGGAAGAATAACATTAGATTTTCAAATATTATAATAATTATCTTAACATATGCATCTAATAATTAAGAAAAAATAAAAATTAAAAACTACCATCTATGAGTTTGTATATAGTATTTTGGGTGTATAATAGAACTTTATTTTGGGATTTTCAAAATATTAATTATTACATTAGGATTTTAATAAAAAATATCTATAAATTTATATAATTGGAAAAAACTTCAGGATATATATAATTTCATTTGTTTTATAGCTACATATTCATATTTTGATAAACATGAAAATCATGTAAACTGCAATCAAATATAATATTAGTTCATTATAACAAGTTATAAATTATATTAAAAAATAAAATAATATATATTAAAACATTAAGCCACATATTCTATAAAAATATTATTTTAAAAACTGCCTCAAGCAGAATTTTTAATATAATATAATACATAAGAGAATTTTGAAGACATATTCTTAGAATTATGTTCTAATGCTTATTTATACTTATGTAATTATTTAAACATGTACTAAAGATACAATACGTGTTATACTTATAATAGATGAAATTAGCCAACGACACATACATATGGAACTGTTCAGTGGTATTATTTTTTGAGAATTATGAAGATCTTAAAATTTTGATTAATACAGTGACATCCGATTCATTATGTATATTTACTTTTTCTTTGAGAAAGACTTAACTTGAAATATAATTAAATTATGAACACTATATAGTATTTACGTATGATAGAGTTTCCACTAACTAAAACGTCTTACAAATTGGTTGACGTATATTAGACTACATGTTCTATAACAAATATATGATTTTAAAGATTGGGTCAAGTAAAATATTTAAAATTCTATCATAATCCTTATTTCTACTTATTTTATAAAATTTAAATAATAGTATAAACTTAAATTGGATGATTCATTAATTAAAATCATAAGAACATGAAAACTAAGCAAAATTACCTAAAATTATGAAGCAAAATATTTGGAATTATATCCTAATATTTATATCTACTTATTTTCTAAAATCAAAATAATTCCAAAATTCATATAGTAGTATTAATTTAAATTATTGACTCATTAGTTAAAATCATAAGATATGACAAATAAGCAAAATTACCTAAAATTGTGGAACAAATATTTGGAATTCTATCATGTTCCTTATTTCTACTTATTTAATAAAACTCAAATTATAGTATAATTTAAATTGATGATTCATCAATTAAAATCAAACATGGCAAATAAGCAAAATTACATAAAATTATGAAAAACATGACAAATAAACAAAATCATTTTTCAAATAATAGTATAGATAGATTATAGACTTCTCTACTATATAACAAAAAGATCATTGGCTCTTCACCTCAAGACTAATGTAACAACATTTTTTTTTCCTTGCAAAAGGCTTTTTCTAATGTAACAACATTGATAACAAAGATTACACCAAAACAGGACGGACGAAACTAATCATAACACCTTTTCTGAGGAGCCTTTTGGTAAGGAACGTACTGGAAAAGAACCCTGCATGGGTTTTGCTTTCAGATTAAGAGAGTCCCTCCGTGTTTTGGCATCAACCACTCCAGCCTGCTAAGACACGGAAAGTAATAAGACCAGTAATATATCTTCTTGGGTTTAAAAAGTGAAAAAACTTTGTAAACCTTTGAGCTCTTCTGCAAGCGTGTCTTCTCTACAGGTGTTTCACCCGATTTGGAAACCTGAACAACGTGAACATGCATAAGCAAGAGTTCACACACATTACCTACATGTTTGGTTTGGTTTGGTCATGAGAGAGAGATATTACCTCTTTTTGTTTGTTCTCAGCGGTGTTGTTGCTCTTTAGTCCATAAGATGAAGAACGAATAGCACTAGAGCCACTTCTGTTCTCCAGGCTACTTGATTTTGTTGGCCTGTTTTAAAGAACAAGAACATAACTTTTAAGACTCAAACAATATATATATATACCTGCCATTCTACTTCTGACGTGTAGCTAGTGATGGAATATTAGTTGCCTTTGCAGGATCTGGTGTTGAAGTAGCTGATCAGTGGATCATCTTTCACAATATGTTGAAAACCAAAACATAAAAGAATACTAATATACCTGCTTTTGCTCGTCGACACAACTCGTGAAGCCATAACTCTTTTGAAATGTTTTAAACGCACGCTTGACAGTTCACAATGTCTTTATCTCCCATTCGCTCCATAATCAATGAATGACTTTGTAGTGCTTGCAAGAGCAGTTGGATCGGAGGCAGATGGAGCAAGACTCACAGACATATATATGCAATGATTTTGGAGCGGTTTGTTTGTTTCTCAGTACAGACGAGACATTTTCTTTCTTTAAGGAAGACTGTAAAAAAGACAATGAAGTGATTTTTGAAACTGCCTTGTACTTTATTGGAGTTTAAAAACCCTGGTGAGGCTTTGAGATAGGTGCTTGCGAGAACTAATTAAAACGTACAGATTATATATGGCTTTATAACGGGAAGCCCAATACCTGAATCAAAACGCTAAACCTCTCAAACGCAATACTAATCGAATAGTAAAACTGTAAAGTACAAAACTCCTAGTAACCATGTTAAGAAAATGAATTTACTTCTTTGATACATCATAAAGAGCCCTTTAAATATGCGAGAACTAACCACGAGAAGAACAAGAACAAAAATTAAAAAAAAAAAATATTACTAGTTCATTTCTAAATGCATTTACAAGTTTTTACCTAAAACGATTTTGAATTTTCCAATAAGCTCAAGACACACACTGATTTACCGATCTACCCTTTCACGTTTACACAACCTAAAAATCTCTTAACAAAACTTTTTATCTTTTAATGTTTGCTTTCTTACAAAAACCTAAAAATTCTTGAGAAAATTGTCAAAACGGAACAAAAATTTAGGATGGTTGTCCCCTTAGTATAATACTATCACTAAGTTGTCCATATAGTATAATATTTTTTTAATGCCAAAACTAACCTTTCATTAATCAAATTAAACATATATTAAAACTATTTTTAAAAGTTTAATGAAAAAGATAAAAATAAAATGTTTTAGAAAAGCAAAAGAAATAAAAAAAATTTAAAAAAGGAACAAAAGATACTGAAGTACGGAACCAAATATCCCTACTAACCCTAATCTTCTTCCATATCAAAATCCTCCACAACCATTCTTTTAAAATCTTTTAATGTAGAACTTGATTCCAATAACAGTAGCCTACCCCCTTTGTCATCAGCCGAAAAAACTCATCCAGTGGTTGAACCAAATTCCCAAACACCACATGTTGTATAAATATGCATCATAGAACAAGAGTTTGTGAAAATCACAAGACAAATTATGGAGAAATCATATATTGATGAAGAAGAGAAGGAAATTTTGTTTTTTTATATTTTGGCAAAGCAAATCGATCAAAACACGTTTTAGGAAGTTAGAATATTTTTAGAATATTTTCTTAACAGAAACTTCCTTCATTTTCGAAAAAACTGGTTTTCTTATCCGTAGAAAGCACCTTCTACAATGAGTAGAACCATGACAAAAATCTTAAATGCAATTTCTACCTCATGTAGACGTACGTGTTGTACTTAGATTTCGCATTCCCGAAATTTTAGATACTTCATAAAAGTAGAAACTGCATTTGAGAGAAAAGTAGATATCTTTACCATTAGTAGAATTCGCATTTCTCATATTTAGAATTTTAATTAAAAGTAGATTTTTCGTTCTAAAAAAGGTAGATGGACTTGTTTATTCAGGAATTCGTTTTCTACTAACTCATTTTCCGTAGAAGACGAGTTCTACTTTTAGTAGAACAAAATTTAAAAATTTTATTTATCAAGTTTTTCAACCAAAAAATTATATGTGTTTGTGTATATCGGTGTTTTATTAATTGTTTATATTTTTAGTAATTTTTTTGATTCATTAAACTATTTATTTTATTAAATTTCAGAAAGAAAAAGGGTAAAAGGGAGACAAAATGGACAAAATTGGTTTTATACCAAAGGGACAACCATGCTAAATTTTTGTTTCGTTTTGGCAATTTTCCCAAAATTCTTTTGCTGAAATTCTTCTTTTACTAAAACTTTTTTTTTTATTGTGTTAAACACATACAATGTTTTGCAGACCTATTTAACTCAATAGGTTCGTAGTTAACCCTCCACAAAAAGAGATATAACTAATTTGTGAAAATTCTTTTTCATTTTCTCTACAAAAAATTAAGAAATTTTTTCATTAGAGAAAATGAAACTCCTTCAAATTCTAACACCCTTTCGAAAATACATTTTTCTTCACAAACCCTCTCTAGGTTGTCTTTATCATTTAGTCTTCATACTTTAACTCCACCTAATAAGCACTTTCACAGCTTTGATTCCTGTATCACTTCTATTATTATTTCATATAATACTTCACAACTGGTACATAAACACCTCAAAGAATTTTATTCTTCAGCTTCACCGTATATACACAAGAGAATCTCTTCTGAAATAAAAAAATTGTGAGGGGCATTCTAATGTGATAAGTCAATGCAAAGCAACCCACTTGACCGAGTAAACTAAAACATGACACCACTAAAACACACAACGCACAAATAACAAACTATATGTCGTCCCTATCTTCATTTTCTCTCTTTGATCTCAACCTCTTGTTTTTCTTTTAGGTGTGGCCTGGTCTCTACCATATCCTCCAAGACTTCAACTACATCGTAAGGTGCGTGTTTAATAAAGATACAAACTCATTCTATTATAATCTATTCTTCGTGAGAGTCAATAATACTTCTTCCAATTCATTACTTTCAGCAATCTATCAAAATATCGTTTGTTCTTGTATGGTAAATGTACTGGTCTAAAACAGCCCTATTCAAAAGCTCTAAACATGTTTTTCACGGTCTCAATAAAATGCTGTCTACCGTAGTCTCTTGCTGGCTTCTTTGTAAGAATATTTTATATTCTATGTGACCTATGTATCTATTGGTTTAATATAAAGTTCAAGTTCATATTAATGTTTTAGATTCTAATATAAAAGGCGATACTGTGATGGATCGGTTTCTATTAAAGAGTTAGAATATGGGTGTATTGATAACCCTCCTACTTTACCTTATATTTATAAATGTCCTTAATCTCATGATCATATATGTAAAAGGTAATAATAATGGAATATATTACCATAAGGTCAAATATATAT
>NC_027755.1:24261993-24265355 GCF_000695525.1 Brassica oleracea var. oleracea
GACAAGTACTCGAAGGGTGCTAAGCACATGGAGTTAAAGTACCTGTCTGTTAAAGAAGAAGTTCAGAAACAGAGAGTGTCATTCGAGCACATAAGGACGGACATGATGATAGCGGATCCGCTAACTAAAGGTTTACCACCCAAGGCGTTCAATGGCCATGTAGAGCGTATGGGTATTATAGATAAGGCTTTGCTATTTTAGTTATGAGATGCTCATTATGTATTTGACACTGAGAATTCACATAAAGTTATGTTTCTGATTTATTTATTATGTTATCATTAAAGTATGTGTATACACTTATGGTTTGTAGATAGCATATAGTTGGTTTGAGAAATAAAGGTTCTTTTCTCATGTAAGGATAATATAAAGTTAGAATTGGTTTGTGGTACATGGAAGGGACTATGCCGATTAAATGACATACAACCGCCATGATTCGATCAGTTTTAATTTTAATAAAGATCAAGTGAACTTGATATAAAAGTGCACATTAAAGTTATTGAACCCTTAAGTCGATATAAAGGTCAAGTGGGTGAATGTAAGAATATTTTATATTCTATGTGACCTATGTATCTATTGGTTTAATATAAAGTTCAAGTTCATATTAATGTTTTAGATTCTAATATAAAAGGCGATACTGTGATGGATCGGTTTCTATTAAAGAGTTAGAATATGGGTGTATTGATAACCCTCCTACTTTACCTTATATTTATAAATGTCCTTAATCTCATGATCATATATGTAAAAGGTAATAATAATGGAATATATTACCATAAGGTCAAATATATATGATGATATATTATAATGCACTTGTACGGTTAATATCGAAGTGTTGTGTGGAAGAGGTGTGTTGGTTAAGACACACCCTTTGATTAATATAAAAGTGACTCGTACATCATGTGTTGCACATACGTTTTCTTACGAGTCTCTCTAAAACACAATACAACAATAATATTTATCAAAAGGAGAGATTAAGGAAGGTTTGAGATTTCTTGTCCATCAAGGAAATCACCAAAAGGGAGAATGTTAAAGAGGAGAAGATCAATTGGTGGAATTGCATCCAAGCATGGATCAAGGTTAATGTTTCTATCTTCTTTAGAAATGTGTTAGGGTTGAATTAAACTAAATCTAGATTATGGTCTTGGGGTAGATTTCATTAATCGAAATCATAAAATTATTTAACATTCTTAACTTCTTCTCAACGTCGTTAAACGTGGCAAGTCCGTTTAGAATATAGGTGAACTGCCCATACTTTATTTACTTTTTAGCAGTTGCTATTGTGAGTTTTTGTAGTAATATTTTATTATTGTTGAAATTAATAAAACTGGAAAATAAAAAAAAATACAAAGTTAGCCCACATAAAGAACGCAATTCCAACCCAAATGACGGATTAAACCTTAAGACGCGTCAAGCTAATACAAACACAAGTCGTTCACAGCGTCAACCCCACCTCTCCTCCAATCTTATATAAATGCTTGAAATGTAATCAGAGTGATTATCACTCTCTAGTATTAAGATGGCGGGCGCTATGCTCTCGTCCATAATTTTCTATATTCTTTTTATCATATTTTCACTATGTTGATGGTCATATGGAACACCGTAAATTAAGTGAGTCTTCAACCTCTATTAGATGTAGACTAACCATTTACGGTCTATAATGTCATGTGTAATGCGTAGGTGGAACAAAAGAGACGATGACCACGAGGAGGAACTTGGAAAGAAATGGGAATTCCGAAATTACAGCTTCACCGAGCTGGTCATACCACAGTGGACAAAAAAACACTCAACATAAGCCGTCCAAAATCCATCCCGATCAAGCAGCAAAAACAGTGACAAAAACAACAAGCTATGGTACTGTTCATTTGCTCATCCAATTACTGTATCTAAATGCAATATGTTAGATATTTTTTTGTCTGGTTAACTAGATACAGTATTGGATGCAGATCTAAAATGTATTAGAAAGGTAGATATCTTGAATGCAATTGAAACTAAGAGTTTGAATGCATCTAAAATAAAAGTCTGAAATATTCTCTTTAACAATTATAAACTATTTATAATTTATATACTTTTTAGAAACCAAAACAAATAATAATTTTGTGCTGAAATTGCAGAATCATAATATATTCACTTAAATTGGATAATCATGTGGCAAATTTTAGCCAATTTCATCTTTTTCAACTTGTTAATAAGATTCAACACAGTTAAGTACATGTGTATTATCACAAAATTAAATAGCTTCATTGTGTCATTTTAACTGTTGTAATTTATAATGTTGAATTTGTGGAACTAAGATTTTTTTTTTTTTTTTGATCAAATAGTGGAACTAAGATTATAATAATGAAATTTAGTTATTTGTGATGGTGTCATAAAATTAGAACATCTAAAGATGATGGTGTTATAAATCATTAAGTGGATGGCCCATAACCAGTGACCAAGACAAGACCCAAGCCGTGGCCAAAGGAGGAGAGAGAGAGGCGGTCGTCCGAAGAGAGAGAGATGGTCGGTTTAGACCGTCTTAGTCTTATGACGTTTTCCTTTTCTGTTTTAGATCTTTTTCTATTTCATGTTGTATTAGGTTTTGGATAATTTCATTTTTCCTATACTTTGTAATTCCTATATAAGGAACCTCTATTGATCATTAATAAACACACAGAAACATTCAGTCTCTAAATCTCTCTAATTACAACACGTTATCAGCACGATAGACTCCAAAACCCTGAGACAAAACCTAATCTAAAATCCGTCACACATAAACCCTAAAACAGGCTCAACTTAAAATCGATCTATCTCTCAAAATCTGAGGAACCAGATGACGAGCCACATATCAAATTGAAGCACTTGACGAGAAGAATCCATCAGCGAAAACCGTTCGTCAATCCGATCTCAGACGCGCTCACACTCACAGAAACAATACACGGCGCCGTCTTGGTCATTTGGAAACCCTAATTCCGGAAAAACCCCAAATTGTTCTTGCTTGCGTTCCGACTTACAAACACCCGATAAGCTCCAGCCCTAAGGTGTTCCTGATCCTAGACGACCTCAGTTTCCAGTTCACATCACAACCAGCTTGAGTTTCCAATCAACCAGCTCGCGAACTCAAGAAGAAGACGTGTCCGACGTCCTCGGCGCACATCCGCGACCAGACGCCAAACCACCCGATCCCGATCAGACGTGTCTCGCCTCAGCACGCGACAGTTCCAGCTCGTCCCATCTCGTGTCCGTTCGAGGTTCTCTTGGTGGTCCGGGTTTTACAATCTACAAAACAAAGGTAATCCTAAATTCTGAGAACATGAATCGAACCTGATTGTTTGTAAAGATTGAAACCCTAAAAACTAATCTCTAAGATGAAAGCCTTAAGACAAATA
>NC_027755.1:24266547-24267186 GCF_000695525.1 Brassica oleracea var. oleracea
CCATGTTATAAATGGCTCGGTCATTACTCGGCCATAAAGGACCATTCCTCGGCCGTAGAGGCCATGATACAAACGGACAAACCGAAGAGACCATTACTCGGCCGAAGAGACCATGTTATGATCGGCCGCAAAGACCATCACCTATAAATGGCTTGGCCACGACTTGGCCATGACTTGGCTGTATAGTGCAGGCTTGGCCGCATAAGCCATTACCTATAAAAGGTTCGGCTATGTAAGCTATTATATATAAGACTAAGATTCTAAAGTCTATAAGCTTGGAGACATTATGAATTTACATGTATAGAATTGTCATATGCATCAGGCCATTTAAGTGAGCATAGATATTCCCATCTCAGATTGAATACGGGTCATAAAACCAGACATACACCATCTTAAGAGATTTTGAATAAACCACCACATACATACATGTGCCGTCTAAAGATGGAACCTCAGAAGGATAGGAGTATTACTTTCTCCCACGATTTATAAAGAAAACTTGAGCCAAACATGGGTGATCAGATTGTGGCCAAGTACATGGATTGCATCCGTCTATCCAAACATTAAAAAAGAAAGATTATAAGCTGGATAAAGAATGATAAAAGTACGAATGGTTTTAACCATCATTGTCTTGGCAAAGAT
>NC_027755.1:24268618-24285820 GCF_000695525.1 Brassica oleracea var. oleracea
AGATGCGTAGAATGTAGAACCTACAGTGAGGTTCACATCAGGGGGAGTAGTGCGTGTTGTACTCTTTTTCCTTCATCATGGTTTTGTCCCACTGGGTTTTCCTGATAAGGTTTTAATGAGGCGACATGAAGCGTACTACGAATCCTGTATGGTTATGGCATCCAACGGGGAGTGTTATAAATCATTAAGTGGATGGCCCATAACCAATGACCAAGACAAGGCCCAAGCCGTGGCCAAAGGAGGAGAGAGAGAGGCGGTCGTCCGAGGAGAGAGAGACGGTCGGTTTAGACCGTCTTAGACTTATACCGTCTTAGTCTGTTTTAGATCTTTTCCTATTTCATGTTGTATTAGGTTTTGGATAATTTCCTTTTTCCTATACTTTGTAATTCCTATATAAGGAACCTCTATTGATCATTAATAAACACACAGAAACATTCAGTCTCTAAATCTCTCTAATTACAACAGATGCGGCATAATGGGAACAAAGTTTATTTTAATATATATTTTTGTGAACATTTATTGTATTTTTAACTCTTTCTGTTTTAGGTTTTCACACAAATTAAAAAAATAGTTAAATATGCAGTTTCGTTTTTATTTAATTATTAATTTTTTTATAGAATTTATTGTATGAATTAAGTAAAAAACTGCATTAAAATCAATAAACAACACTTAATTTAAAGCGGAAAAGTATATATTAACTTTTCCTTCATTTTAATTTACCACAGTATATGCTAATACTCTGCCATGCATCGACGACAGCATGAAATGTACGCATGGATTCCCCTAGCTAAGGCCCACCCGGAACTTGTCAATGAACTGGTTATAACTTCGGGTTCGTAGGTTGTACGTTTTTGTGTGTTTTCTATTTATGTGGTTGTCTTTTATGAAAGCAATCTATTTATGTGGTGTTTCATTATTAACTGTGCAATAAGCAATTCTTGGAAACTGTATATATTGAGTTATCCTATCATATCCCTTGTACTGTTTTTTTTTTTTTGAGAAAATCCCTTGTAATTCTTCATTATAAATCTTGTATATAAGCACACACACAACGCACAGCGACACAGATCATATAATACAAAGCTATACCAATTTACCATTCTCATTTATTTGTGTATCCGCTGTGTCCAAATCCGGATCCAAACACGATCGAGAGTTTAATGCAATTTGTAGACACGGCAAAGAGAAAAAATATTTAATATTTAACGTAGTTTTTTTTCTGTTCCCGATCTTGCCTATCCCTCATCAGCTTAGCTTTTTCATCGGTTCTTCTTCCTCCGCCCGACCCACTTTTTGATAGCGATGTCTCAACGGTAGAACTTATATAAATTAATAATGTTGAGACTTTGAAATTTAATTAATTTATAGAGATATTAATTTACAAAAGTTTCTTTATTTAGATTTTTTATTTCAAGATATATTTATTTTAAAATAAAAAAATATATTTTATTTTAGAGGTTTATTGGCGAGATAGCCATATATGAATGTCAAATTAAGTAAATATCAATGATTTTGACATAATTAAATGTCAGGCTTTTTGCACCCAATCTAACCGGTTATATCCTTCCTAGCAACAAATTTTCAGTTGCATTGTCTAAAGTAAATGACGTGGTTGTTTTTTGTGGCTTATTAACAATCACAGTACTGAAGGCGATCAGATATATTTAACACATATGATGAAAGAATATGCATCGACATTAGGGAGTAATATTTGTCTGTGTAACAGAACATACGTACAGGTAATGGATATTTGATGTTATTGAAATTGCTATTCCATATAGATAAATAGCATAGTTCACGTATTACAGGCCAAGATATATGTGTTGTAAGTACTCAATGCTTCTCAAATGATAACCGCTGGAAACATGGTTATAACAGAGTAATCCATTGTATTTTATATAGAAATGAAATTTTTATATTTCAAACATTACAATGATGAAGAACTATAGCGCATTCGGTACATATCATGCAATTTCATCTCAAGTAGAATAGTTTGTCAATCGATTCCATCTCAAATAGAATAGTTTGAACATATAATTTTTCATATTCTATTTCAAATAGATTATGCATAAAAGATCTCACACAGACAAGTTGTATTGACTAAAACCTAAACCCTAAACCCAAATATAATCTCTAAACCCAAATAGAATGTAACAAAATAAATAACACAATACATATTGGTAAAATTATAAAATGTATATAATTGCATGGAAATAAGTTAATGATGACCCTAACCATACCATCTCACCTTTTAAATACTAAACCCTAAACTCTAATCACTAAACCCTAACCCAAATATGAACTCTAAACCCACATATCAAAATCTAAAAAAATACATAATATTATATATGTAATATTAAATTATACAATGTAGATCATAGTATGTTTTTTACAGATTCAAAAACATGTAGCCATAGTGAGAACTTAAGAAAATTACAAACTATATTTATAAACAAAATATATCACTTTTTAGTAACCATCAAATAGAATGGAACATGATAAAATAGTATAGTAACAAAATATATCATATTACAAAATATGAAAATACATATTGTTTTACATTTCTATATGCATAAATAAATACATTGGTTTCGATTGTAGAGATAGAGGTGATCGCCACGGCACAAGTCTTGTCTCTCACCATAAGAGTCTTTGAAACTCTACAATTCTTCGCCATCAACATAGAAAATTTCATCAACAATCTCACAATTACTATACCATGCGGACATACATTTGTACTATTCCATTTATATACAACACCTTCTGAACCCTAATTCTTAAAGGAGCCCCAAATTGAAAGAAAATAAGCAGGGACGAGAAGACGGTGAAGAGAATCAATGGAAAACAAGGAGAACTTACGGGAGGTTCAGAGATATGAGAAGAATCGAGTTGGAGAAGTTCGGTAGAAAGGGTGTGCTACTAACCACCGCTTAAACCCTAACGGAGACCCCTAACGCCGAAAACGAGTGACAGTGGAGGACGAAGGAGATGACAATGGAGGACGAAGGAGATGGAAACTCTGTCGATTGCATGCAGAGTTGAGGCGTTGGAGGAATTCGGTGCCAGAGACCGTTCGACTGCTACAAATTTACCACAAAAGTTAACAGGGAAAGATGTGAACGACGGTGAGACACGAATTATTTTTGTAGGGATTTTCCTTATAATATTTATTTAATTACAGCAGCAGGTTGGGCCGGTGATGTTTTAGGGGTATTAGCATATTAATATGTAATTTTAACAGTGTGTATAGAAACATTAGGTTAAATAGCTACTTTGTGAATTACCGTTTTTTCATGGTTATACGATCTTATTTCCCTTATTTTAGTGTATAGACATTAATTGTTATCTTTTGAAATTTGACATTTATATCAGTTTTATTATATTATTTGATGTATATAACATATATTGCATAGAACTTAAATGTAGTTTTAGATATAATATTATTAAATCTCATCAAAACTATATTAAGTGTTTAAAAAATATAAAGAATTCATTGTGAATATAAAACAAATAATATAACAATAGGTTCTTACTTTTATAAAATATGTATACATATAAATTATTAATTTATAATGAGACCATATATTTACATAGATTTTTTAAAAAATTATTATCTTATTATTTTATCGATTTGTGTCAAATTTTGAACCAGTCCAAGTTGGGACCGGCGAAATTTATTAATTTATATAGATTATTAATTTATCGAGTATTAATTTATAGAGGTTCTACTGTATCTATCTGAATAAAGCTATTATTTTTGGGGTCTTGAACATCGAGACTCACGGTTGCATATCCCTCTTGACGTTCATGAACGCAACTACAGCGCGGTGGTACTAGTTTTCTGGAAATACATTTTGTAATGGCAACTAGTATTAATACAGGCAATTATAGACTTCTCTATATATAACAAAAAGATCTTTGGCGCTTCACCTCAAGACTAACGGAACAACATTCGTGGCAAAGATCACACTAAAACGGGACGGATGAAGTAATCATAACACCTTTTCTGAAGAGCCTTTTGGTAAAGAACGTACTGGAAGAGAATCCCTCCATGTTTTGGCATCCATCATTCCAGCCTCCTAAAAGGCTAAAACATGAAAAGTAATGAGACCAGTGTATATCTTCTTGGGTTTAAAAAGTGAAAAAACTTTGTAAACCTTTGAGTTCTTTTGCAACCTTGTCTTCTCTACAGGTGTTGCACCCGATTTGGAAAGCTGAACACAGTGAAAAGGCATAAGCAAGAGTTCACACACATTACCTACATGTTTGGTTTGGTCATGAGAGAGAGAGAGATATTACCTCCTTTTGTTTGTTCTCATGGTGTTGTTGCTTTTGACTTTTGAGTTCATAAGATGAAGAACGAATAGCGCGCACTAGAAACACTTCTGTTTTCCAGGCTACTTGATTTTGTAGGCCTATTGTTTAGGAAAAGAACTGAACATTAAGACTCAAACATGAGACGGTGAGTTTCCGTAAACCATAACACGTTCCTGCATTGGGTAAAATAAAATATAAACGGGCCATTATTTCCTTTTTACTGGGGCTTCTTTTCTTAAAATCAAAAACAACAAAGAACTATGACACACATTTATTTTGTACATCATATTTTCATCCCGCTTATAAACCGCATAAATAGTTTTTTAGAACAAATTTAGATGTAATAAAAATGAAATAGATTTATTTTAACTTCTGTTTTTAATTTCTGATTTGTAGATGTATGATTTTTTTTATAATAAACTAGGGTCGGCCCGCCCTACGGACAGAATATACTTTACTTGTAATCTATGTTATTATTTTTTATATAATTTTGTAATTTGTGTTTTAGGTTCACATTTGCAAAAGGTGCGTATGAGATATACTATTTTATTAATTTAAGTTATTGGTTAGTTAATTTGTAAATAATTTTTGTTTGACTTTTTGCTTCTATGATATTACTATGATTGAGTTATTATATCATTTTCAGTTGAATTTTTTTTTTTAAAGAATTTACAAAAATCACATTTAGTTAATGTCAGTGATTTATTATATATTAACATCTAAAAAAATTATTTGTTATATCTCAATTTTAGTGTTTGGCCTTTTTAAAGTAGGAAGCTTGAATCCGTGAACTGATCCTTATATTTTGTCTTTTAAATGTTGTTTGGGTTAATATGAAAATTCTTTTTGGTTTTCGTATGTGGCCCTACAAAATTAATAGTGAGTTTTTAGTGGTGGTATGATAGGTAGACGATTTTGAACTTTTTTGGAATGTTTTTAGTACTGTAAGTATTAACTCGGAGGTTAAATTAACATGAAATTTTTAACTTTATTTGGAAAACCACTTGAGTTCAAAATTAACATGCAATTTAAGTCTCAGCCCTAAGTTTCATATTCTTCCAGTGATTTATAAGAAATATTTAACAGCCCTACTTGGAAGCTCACATAAAGATTGCCGGAGACCGTTTGTTCTCTTATTCTTAAAGGGCAACAACCTGTTTAGGACCATATAAACTCATAAGTTTGGCGCTAATAGTTTTTTTTTTGTTTGGAACACAAAAAAAATAGTTTACTTACTAAAGTTGTGTTTAAAAAAAAAATAATGTTTGTGTTTTATTGGAAGAGGTAAGAAAAAAGTAAGAGACGGAAACTATCTCACTTGCACGTGAAAGTCTGGTGCTATTTGAATTGAAACTCAAGTGGCATATTTTTGTTATTTTCTCTTATTTTTAGAGTTTTAAGGATTTACTAAAAGTTAAATGAATACTGATTTTTTTAAGACAAATTAATGGATCAAAATTAAGTTTTTTTTTGGTCACGAAGATTTTCAAAACATTTACAGACAGTATACAGTGGATAGATTAAATGAAAATGCATTATTTAATTTGTTTCCCGTGATAAATACATAACTTAATAGGAAACTATTGTTCGCTTCAGTAAAAAAAACTATTGTTCAAAAGAAATAATGTTTATTAATAAAAAAAATTGCAAATTACAAAACTGGCATTTACTACTTTGTATTTGTATTTCTTTGAATCGGGCTTTGATTTAACATTACTAAATAACTCTATTCAATAAAGTTAACAAAAATATATGATCGGACAGTCGTAAAGAAGCTATTTACTCTATTTTTTAATATATATTTTCGTCACCATCATCTTAAAAGAAATGCCTTGAGAAAAATCAAATGCGTCTTTATCTCTTCAGTTTATTTATTTATTTGAGAGCTGATATTCAATTAAAACAAAGAAATGTAAAATATTACATCCCCAATGGGGCATATTCGATTGAGACTTCAAATAAAAATCCTAGTATTATAATAGCCCAGAGTTTTATATCAACGAAACCAGTTGCCCATGTTAGTATCCCATTGGATAGAATCATGAAGAGGTCCATCAAAACCCAATAAAGTAGAGGAAAAGTCAATTCTGGAAAATACATGCAGACTTTGGTTCTGTCGAAGATTAACGAAGATCCGAGAGATGGAGTGCACGAAAGAAATCATCTACTAAATTGGCAAACCAGGAAGCATCAGGAGGTAAAATACCAAACTTGCATCAACTAAGAGGAGAGATTAGGATTAGAATCCCGAAGACCTGAGATTTTATTCCGGATAGTAGAGTCTATCAATCGCAAAACATGAGAGAATTAAGAACAAAGTCTCGAAATATTCCTCGATTAGATCGGAGACTGGTTATCTGGTGGGAATAAATCACTGGAAAACATACTCTAGCTGATTATCAAGCAAATCTACGGCAACATTTGTTTCATAATCAAGCAGCTATCAACACAGAATAATTTGTTGCCGACAATCGAAAAAAAGACTGTAGAAATCTACGGAATGATTTAGAAGGAAAAAGTGGTGATCTTCACTGAATTGAACTCACTTATTTATAGCTGTAAATCCACAACCATTTGAGATAGGAGATGTATGGAATGAGACGTCGTGGATGAGTGGGTCGGTAATATTAAGTAATAAATCTAACAGAGAACAGTAACGCCGCAGTTTTTTCTCAGCGGGAGGAAGAAGAAACATGTCATAACCTAAGTCAAATAATGTTTTTTCGTACAGACCAACTTTAAAAATAATAGCCTTGCTGTATGGCACATCCTAAGTCAAACTTCTTGGTTTTTTAGCAAGCCCAAATTAAACTTATCTCATTAATTGAAACACATCACTTTAGAGTTAACGGACACGTGTCGAGACCAGAACACTCGACTTAATGACGTGGCGCTGAGGTGTCTTCACAGGAGAGAGACCAACATATTTATATATATATATATATAAGCTTACTTTAACTTGAGCTAAATAAATATACATCGCCTAACGGAAACTAATGACTTATGGAAGCGGCATGACAATTTCATATAAGATGTACATTTTCTATTTTCCTAAACACACATTTTTGGTTGTTTCAAAAAGAGATTCTCTAGTATCAAAGCTCAATCATATGTTTTGGGAATAGTTCTCTAGCAGAAATAATTTGATTTCTCTGGTAAAAGTACATAGAGCATCTTCAATAAGTAAAAGTTTCTTTAAAAATAAATATATAATTATATATATTTGTATTTTACTCTTAAAATAATTAATCAATTACTGTGATATGTGTAATTAGGAATGGTTTTCAGATACTCGTTGGGGTTCAAATAAGTTATTTTGGATTTTGGTTCTAATTTGTATCACATAAGAAGTCACATTCTAGTAAATTTGTAAGTACATATCATGTTCAGATATAATTTTGTTTTTAATTTGTATCACATCATAAGAGTCATAAAATAACCATATATTATTCGGTTTCGAATTATATGGTTTGGTTATACCCGAAGTAAAATCTATAATTTAAAAATAAAACATAAGAAATAAATATTTATTTATATATAATTAGGTATTTAAGGTACTTATTTAAATGTTAAATACTTATTTTAGATTTTATATCAAAATAAATATGAAATTGAGTATTTGGAGTACAATATTTATGTTTCAAATATTTATATTGCATATTAATTTGGACATTCGGATCGTTTTTTTAAGATATTTTTGGATTTTTTTTTTGTTTTTTCGGATTTTTCGTTCGGATTCGGTTAATAAAACTTAGGATTAGAATATGTTTTACAGCACCTTACAAAAATCCATTCGAATATTTTTTACATTTTGGCTCAGATAAGAATTGAGTTTTTTGGTTAATATTTGGTTCAAATTTTGGATTATTAATTTTGTGCCCAGACCTATTTGTAACGTAATTTTCTCAAAAATATATGAAAATTTATCAAATAATAAATTTTCTTTCTCACTGTTATTTTTAATTTATTTTAATAGTGATAAAGTACTCGAGAAAATGTCAATCATCACAGTTTTTTATTCCAACCATATAGGGAGTGATTGGTAGATGATGTAAGAACTGTAGATAGCCTTTTTAATTTCTACAACCATGGTTTAAATCAATCATGCTTTTATTTTAAAAACTGAATCTAAAGCCAAAACATTGTAAAAGGAAATATGTTAGCTTTAGAAGGCACTTTCTCTATAGATTTTATACAGTAAAATAAATTAAAGTCAAAGCTAAAAATCTAAAGCATAAATCTTAGAGCAAAAAACAGAAAACCACAGCTTCAACCAATCAAACCCATATACACATTTTACTAAGGACATCAAAAAGTGATAAGTTAACGCAATGCAACCAAGTTGACTAAGTAAAGTTGTTAATCTTAACAATAATTTTTCTAGGTGAAAAAGGAAATCAAGTTTTTTTTGAGGAATATAAATACAGATCCAAGACTACATAAAATTTTATTCACCTTGTTAATGAAGAAACCATAATACATGTGTTTTGCTTCATTCGAGTTTCTTTCTAGTATTTTTAACTTTTTCCGAGTTTAATTCATGGATATTCACCATAACTGGTAACAAAATTTTAGGTTTCAAAAACCATAAGATTACAAAAATAAGTTCTCTCAAGTTTGATGTTCCGAGATTCTATCAGAAAGATTTTTTTTTTTACTTTTGGCATCGGCAAGTTACTGATCTGCTGACCCTCTGGCAATGTACTGTCTAAAAGAGCTCCAACATTTTATTCTAAAACTCTTAATATGTTTTTCAGGGACTCAATAAAATGGTATCTTTTCTAGTCTCTTCCTGGCTTCTTAAACGTCCGTTTACAAATATAGGTGAATTGCCCATGTTTTTACCTTTTAGCAGTCGCTAATATGAATTTCTTTTGTAGTAATAATTTTTAAAATTAATAAAATGGCAAATAGAGAATTCAAAATTAGTCCGCTAAGTAACACAATGCAAACCATTTGACCGAGTCAACCATAAAACTTTTTTTTTTGATAAAGTCAACCATAAGACTTGTCAAGCGAAGACAAACAGAACACAAGTCGTCCATAGCGTCAACCCCATTCCTCTCTTCTCTAATCTATATAAATGCTTGAATGCAACCAAAGTGATCATCACTCACTGGTATTAAGATGGCTGCTTCTATACTCTCGTCCATCATTGTCTTGCTTCTTTTTATCATACCTTCACTTTTTGTTGATGCTCATGTGGAACACCGTAAATTAAGTGAGTCTATACCTCTATAAGATAATAGACTAGTTTTGAATTATTTTCTGTTTACTTTATTAGTTAATTCATAACTTCACATATAGCTTAGAGACAAATTATCATCGAACGTGCCATTGACTTGGCGCTCTATATGTCATATGTAATGTAGGTGGAACAAAAGAGACGATGACCATGAGGAGGAACTTGGAAGGAAGTGGGCACGTCAATTCCAAAATTGCAACTCCGGGGAGCACGTCACGGCACTCCGGACAGAAAAACATTCAACATGAACCGTCCAAAACTCGTCCTGATCAGTTGAAGTCACGCATAAGTTACGAAGGTACCGATACCAGTAAATGTTCTTATTATACTAAAAATATAGACAAAATGATTATGACTTTAATATATTTATAAATATTAGCAAATTGATCGAAAATAGTGGGTTTATACCGAATTATATTGGATTATGACCGTAGGCAATCATATGTTTCTTATCATAACTGTTTACAGCCCTTAAAAGATCACAAGTACCATGCACCTCCCGCTACCCATGTCACCGTTCAAGTACAGCTCAGCCTCCAAGCTCTTCCAACAATGGTCGTTCCTAATCCTAAGGCACACACACGTGGTTAGTTTATATTTCTGTGATTATTATTCATTTGTTTGCAAGTGTAAGAAACTAGATCCTTGTATTACCTATCATATCTATTTTAATTTTTCAGCATACCCTTTGTAACCTTTCTTTTCTCAAAATTTCATTATATTCACCGATCGACTTTAATAACACACTTTTAAGCCATTGGTCAGGTTTGTATATAATAGAAATTCCAAGTCCGAAACCTGTTTTTCCAGTTTCTATCTCTGGAAAGATCTAGCTGCAAGGAATCTATATCTTTTGACGTTATCTTGTTTAGAGGTAAAAACAAATACTTATTCGCATTGTTTCCTGGACATGAATCATCTTGTTCTGTCAAAACCAGAAATCCTAATTCACTTCGAACGCAAATACAGTTTCAGATCACTAGAACAGAGTGTCAACCCGCTAGTTTCAGAACCCACTTTCAACCTTAAGGCAAAGGTGAGGGTGCGATCTGTAGACTTTTATTATTATTAGTCAAGTTGTATTCTTAAATGCTAGGTCTAGGAATTTGGTATGTTTGATTGTTTGATGATTATTTGTGATGATAATGTTGATGACGATCTGTTAGTTGATAAATGTCAAAGTGATAAGTGATGAAGTTGTTAGGTAAATATTAAATGTGTAAAGTCGGACGGAGGACGAGGACATAGCGATCCCGTCAAAGCCCGTAAACCGGCTGACGAGCCCAAGGTGGCGTACGGCCTTTCGAGGTGACGGCCAGCCTAAGTTGTCATGTTATTATTAATATTGGAAATGGTTATGAGATGAAAAATGTTAATGCGATTAATGAATGTGTATTTAAATAAATGATGTGTTATGTTTGTTAATTGCTTAATATGTTGGGTGATGAATGCTCTAGGACTAGTATTTTCGCATGCAAGTTAGTTAATAATGTTAGGAGTCATGTGGGCAGAAATGATCATCGTCACTGAATGACTGTGTGTTATTCACCCCTTTCCCTCTTTCCTTTTCAGTGTATGCAGGTGTTTCTTGTTGTTCAAGTTAGGGCACAAGAGTATGATTTGGGAGACGGGCATTACAATAACACTTTTTCTGAAGAGCCTTTTGGTAAAGAACGTACAGGAAGAGAAACCTGCATGGGTTTTGATTTCGGATTAAGAGAGTCCCTCCGTGTTTTGGCATCAATCACTCCAGCCTGCTAAAACATAGAAGGTAATGAGACCAGAATATATATATATATATATATCTTCCTAAGTAAAAAAAACTTTTGTAAACCTTCGAGTTCTTCAGCAAGCGTGTCTTCTCTACAGGCCTTGCACCAGATTTGGAAAGCTGAACAACGTGGAAAATGCATTAGCAAGGGTTCACACACATTAACTATGTCATGTTTGGTTTGGTCATGAGAGAGAGAGATGTTACCTCCTTTTGTTTGTTCTCAGCAGTGTTGTTGCTTTTGAGTCCATAAGATGAAGAACGAATAGCACTAGAACCACTTCTCTTCTCCAGGCTACTTGATTTTGTAGGCCTATTGTTTAGGACAAGAATCGAACTTTAAGACTTAACATGAGATGATGAGTTTCTGTAAACCAGGTCACATGAGTTATATATATATATATACCTGCCATTTTCCTTCTGACATGATGGAATACTAGTTGCCTTTGCAGGACTCTGTTGTTGAAGTAGCTGATCAGTGGATAATCATTAACAATCGATGAAAACAAAAAACATAAATGAATATTACCAATATACCTGCTTTTGCTCGTCGGCAGAACTTGTGAAGTCATAACTCTTTTGGATGTTTTAAAGGCACGTTTCACAATGTCTTTATCTCCCATCCGCTCCATAATCAATGACTTTCTAGTGCTTGTAAGAGCACTAGGATCAGATGTAGATGGACCAAGACTCATAGACATATGCAACGACTTTGAAGCGGTTTGTTTGTTTCTCAGTAAAGAAGAAGAGACGTTTTCTTTCTTCACCGTAGACAATGGAGTGGTTTTTGAAGCTGGCTTGTACACTCTTGGAGTTGAGGCATTTGAGATAGGTGCTGGTGGTTTCTTTGTTAGTTTCATCATGTTTTTGAACTCCTTGCTCGGTGGAGTTTTCTTACTTGTTGCAATCTTGTTAGTTGTCTGTTTTGTCCTCACCTGATCAGGCTGTAGAGTAATGAAGACACAGGAACTAAGCTCTCTGTTTCAACATATCTCAAGAACCACAAGAATGCTTACCATAGGAGAGTTTCTTGTACGGTTGATCACCACGTTAACATCCTTCTTGGTTAGTTTTGAGGGTTTCTCTATTTCCATCTCCGTCATTGGCGTTTCATTTGATAGAACTTTCTCTCCAATTTGTAAAACCTCTTCTGGTTTCTCCTCCATGAGGGCAACCTCTTCTACTATCTCCAGCTTAGGACTATCCAGACTGTTGTCAACTTCTTCCTTCATCTGATCAACCGAGCTTTGACATTCCTTGACAATGATAGTTTCTTCATTAACCTCCTTCACCTCACTAGCAATATCAGTCACAT
The DNA here is from genome assembly GCF_000695525.1 of Brassica oleracea var. oleracea. Lineage (NCBI taxonomy): Eukaryota > Viridiplantae > Streptophyta > Magnoliopsida > Brassicales > Brassicaceae > Brassica > Brassica oleracea. Next base: position 24,281,267 of record NC_027755.1, read on the forward strand.
GCTTATCTTCTTCACAAGTGAACTGCCCATTACATTCTTCATCAATTTCGCCTTCCATGCTCCCCTGATTTGTAACGACCGATCTAAAAGAAGCATTCTTTTCCATTTGTTTCTCATGATCAAAGATCTCAGCTTTCCTCTCAGCGATCTTCTTGTAATGAGCTTCGAAATAGGCTTTCTTTTGAGCTACAGACCCTGGAGTAGCAAACTTACCAACTTCCTCCAAGTACTTGTTTGGAGAGAAAGCAGAGAACTTCTCCCATGACAGTATATCATTCTCAAACCTACCAAATGAAACAGACACTTGCAGGCTCGGGTTCGATGAAGCCACCGGTTTATCTTCCATCAAACCATAAAACCCCTTATGGACGCAAAATCAAGACCCCTCCATCAAAAAGACCATGTTTTCAAGAACTTGGAAGATCTCTACAAAAGAACAGTCAAAGGCAATAGTACCTTATCGTCAATAGTGGCAACACTAACTTGCATCTCCCCCATTAATGCTCAGCAGAAGAACACCACAAAATCCACAAAATTTGTATCAACCATAAGCCATTTCCATCTTAATTAAAGAAGGATCTAATTGCTACTTTCACTTTTGTAAGTGTTTTTAACACAAGACAAACCCTTTAATTGTGAGCAAACTCTGATTCTTGTCGGGAAGTGTACTTTAAAATGGATAAAGCATTCAAATAATTGAAGTTAAAAAGGAAAGACCCTCAAAAAATCTTCTTCAATGATTGAACACTTTTGAAGGAGAGAGAATCTAAAGAGAAAGACAAATGAGGATCTACCGCAAATTTTACCAGAAAAAATAAGTGAAGATAACCAACAAACAAATGATGATCCACCTTTTTCAGAGTTTAGATTTCTGCTTCGGGGGGACACACACAACACACAAAAGTTGAAACACGGTTTTGTCTAAAAGTAAAACACCAATGTAGACTTTGACGAGAAACAGGAAGACCTTCCAGGTATTAAATGCAGATTTAGCAAGTGGAAGACAGAGAAAGATGAAAAGCAAAAATAAGAAGAAGAAGAAGAAGAAGAAGAAGAAGAGGAGGAGATCAGACTCGGATCATAAAATGAAGACAAAAAAGTCGGTGGGACCAGTTATTAAAAGTAGTAGTACAAGTGTGGAAGTGATAACTTATACTATTCCGTTTCTAGTTGTAAATAGTTTTGCTTAAAACCACAAATATTTAAAAAGTTGTTATTTTTAAAAAATATATTATTTAATCAATTAATTCAACCAATTATAAAAAAATCTAACATTATTTTATTTGTTACACAATATAAAATAAATAAAAAAATGGATTAAAATATGTAAATTTTTTTTCGTTAAAACTACCTGCATTTCGAAAACAGAGGGAGTACTATACTAATCTCTGCTAACTAACTAGTAACACGATAGTTTGCTTCTTTATTATTCATCGAATTAATTAAAAAACCATCGTCTTTGAACGTGCGGGGGACCACAATCTTCTCAAGTCATCGGTTAACTTCAACGCCAACAAGTTGTGGACAAAGAAAAAAACGTATTTGGGCTTTCACAGCCTAGCCCATTACTAATCACAAAACAACGCTTTGTGTACTGTCTTATACAACGCTTTGTGTTTATCGTCATGGTTAGATAACAAAACATATATATGATCCTTTAGCGAACAAGAAGAGCACCAAAATGAAAAAAAGAAAATTTCTCCCCAAAAGAATTTTTTTATTTTCCGATTTTTTTCAGAAAAATAAAAATAAAAAAATCGTAGTAAACCTTCTTCTCATGCCATTTTTTATATTCCATTGATCAGGAACGACCAGGCAGATCGACGAATGATAACGGATCGATCGGTCCCACTAGATCGAGCACCTTCAACGTTTAGTTTTTTTTTTCTGATTTGAGGATTTTAAATGCTTTCTTTTATTTTAATTATTTATTATATTTTAATATTCAACAATTGTTTTGTTAATTGTAATTTCGAATTTATAATGGAAACTAAAGGCATTATTGCCATTTTAAAAATAATTAACCTAATGTGACATAAAATATATGAGATCAATCTAAAGAGACATAGTTACCATTTTTTGGTCTAAAAAAATAATTTTCCTTAAAAAGTAATATTAAAAAAAAAAAAAGAAAAAGAAAAGAACATGTAAAAAGAAATATCTAAAAAAGACTTTTAACATACCGTATTCAACTTTTGTTAAAATTAAATTGTCATTATTTAAATAAAAAAACACTAAGATAATAATATTTTAGAGCATGATTAATGGATGATTTTTAGAGTGAGGTTCTTAGCGGAATATAATAACCTGTCTCTTAACTTTTAACTAAAAAAGCTAAGAACCGGTTCTTAATCATGCTCTTAGAGCATCAACAACGGTAAAGGGTTCTTAAGGGTTTTTTTTATTTTTTTTTATTTTGTCTGATTTTAAAAAAAATTAAAAATTAAAAACGAACCAATCGTGGACCGCCACGTGTCAGTGGACCCCGCAAAAAATGGCAAAACCCTCCCAAACTCGCCTCTTACGGAAGAGATAGAAAAGGCAACCCTAAGAATAATGATGAGACCCGTATGATTTTAAATTATTTTCTTTTAAGAGGCAGCTTTAATAATCCGCGTTGTTGATGTTCTCATAGACTACATATTGAAAGTGGAGTTCTACCCATTAAAGGCGCTCTGAGGCAATAAGTAACACAATGCAAACCATTTGACCGAGTCAACCATAAGACTTGTCAAGCTAAGACAAACAGAACACAAGTCGTCCATAGCGTCAACCCCATTCCTCTCTTCTCTAATCTATATAAATGCTTGAAATGTAACCAAAGTGATCATCACTCACCGGTATTAAGATGGCGGCTTCTGTACTCTCGTCCATCATTTTCTTCCTTCTTTTTATCATGCCTTCACTTTTTGTTGATGCTCATATGGAACACCGTAAATTAAGTGAGTCTATACCTCTATAAGATAATAGACTAGTTTTGAATCATTTTCTGTTTACTCTATTAGTTAATTCATAACTTCATATATAGCTTAGAGACAAATTATCATCCAACGTGCCATTGACTTGGCGCTCTATATGTCATGTGTAATGTAGGTGGAACAAAAGAGACGATGACCATGAGGAGGAACTTGGAAGGAAGTGGGCACGCCAATTCTAAAATTGCAACTCCGGGGAGCACGTCACGGCACTCCGGACAGAAAAACATTCAACATAAACCGTCCAAAACTCGTCCTGATCAGTTGCAGTCACGCATAAGTTACGGAGGTACCGATACCACTAAATGTTCTTATTATACTAAAAATATAGACAAAATGATTATGACTTTAATATATTTATAAATATTAGCAAATTGATCGAAAATAGTGGGTTTATACTGAATTATATTGGATTATGACCGTAGGCAATCATATGTTTTCTTATCATAATTGTTTACAGCCCTTAAAAGATCACAAGTACCATGCACCTCCCGCTACCGATGTGACAGTTCAAGTACAGCTCAGCCTCCAAGCTCTTCCAACAATATTCGTTCCTAATCCTAAGGCACACACACGTGCTTAGTTTATATTTCTGTGATTATTATTCATTTGTTTGCAAGTTTAAGAAACTAGATCCTTGTATTACCTATCATATCTATTTTAATTTTTCAGCATACCCTTTGTAACCTTTCTTTTCTCAAAATTTCATTATATTCACCGATCGACTTTAATAACACACTTTTAAGCCATTGGTCAGGTCTGTATATAATAGAATCGTTTTGGTATTGCCATATAAACCAACTGTTGACATGAAGAATTAAACAAATGGAAGTAGTGGAAGAAGTGAGAGTAGTGGTCATATCACTTACCAAATGGGGAGGAGTGGCTAGTCCACTACTAGTTACTGGAGGAAGTGGGAGGAGTGGCCATATCACTTACCAAATGGGGAGGAGTGGCTAGTCCACTACTAGTTACTGGAGGAAGTGGGAGGAGTGGCCATATCACTTACCAAATGGGGAGGAGTGGCTAGTCCACTACTAGTTACTGGAGGAAGTGGGAGGAGTGGCCATATCACTTACCAAATGGGGAGGAGTGGCTAGTCCACTACTAGTTACTGGAGGAAGTGGGAGGAGTGGCCATATCACTTACCAAATGGGGAGGAGTGGCTAGTCCACTACTAGTTACTGGAGGAAGTGGGAGGAGTGGCCATATCACTTACCAAATGGGGAGGAGTGGCTAGTCCACTACTAGTTACTGGAGGAAGTGGGAGGAGTGGCCATATCACTTACCAAATGGGGAGGAGTGGCTAGTCCACTACTAGTTATTTATTCTTCCACCATTGAGTGCTTATTGCTTTTGTTTCCTTTAAATACACCATGTATGTTACACAATTAAACATACAATTCAATACAAACATTTCTTTCATTCTCTCAATCTCACAAATTCTCTCATTCTCTTAAATTCTCAAATTTCTCTTCTCTCTCAAATACTTACGGTTACTTCACTCCTTTTTTACTTTGTTCGTGTGCTTCATCACGGTTAAAACACTTAGAAGCTCTCATAATCCCACAAATTATCA
>NC_027755.1:24288881-24309203 GCF_000695525.1 Brassica oleracea var. oleracea
AGTGGTCATATCACTTACCAAATGGGGAGGAGTGGCTAGTCCACTACTAGTTATTTATTCTTCCACCATTGAGTGCTTATTGCTTTTGTTTCCTTTAAATACACCATGTATGTTACACAATTAAACATACAATTCAATACAAACATTTCTTTCATTCTCTCAATCTCACAAATTCTCTCATTCTCTTAAATTCTCAAATTTCTCTTCTCTCTCAAATACTTACGGTTACTTCACTCTTTTTTTACTTTGTTCGTGTGCTTCATCACGGTTAAAACACTTAGAAGCTCTCATAATCCCACAAATTATCACCAACCACCTAGTTCTCTTGCTTCGTTCACCTTTATGGAATCGTTATGTCTTTCAAGACATATAAGTTGTTCAAACCCGAGATGGTAACTCTTGTCTCATCTGTGAAAGAAACTGCAGGACTTGCAACAAGTCCTCGTAGTTTATACACATACACATACACAGGAATGTAAATTATAACTATTCATCATCCCCTGAGGGATGTTAAACACTGAGGTAACTAGTGACTTCTCTATATAAACAAAAAGATCATTGGCTCTTCAACTCAAGACTAATGTAACAATATTGGTGGACAAAGATTACAACAAAAGCGGGACGGATGAAACTAATCATAACACCTTTTCTGAAGAGCCTTTTGGAAAAGTACGTACTGGAAGAGAACTTTGCATGGGTTTTGCTTTCGGATTAAGAGAGTCCCTCCGGGCCTGCTAAAACCGGAAAATAACTAAGACCAGAATATATCTTCTTAGGTTTAAAAAGTAAAAGGCTTTGTAAACCTTCGAGTTTTTCAGCAAGCGTGTCTTCTCTACAGATGTTGCACTAGATTTGAAAAGCTGAGCAACGTGAAAAAAACATAAGCAAGAGTTCACACACATTACCTACATGTTTGGTTTGGTTTGGTTTGGTCATGAGAGAGAGAGAGAGATATTACCTCCTTTTGTTTGTTTGTTCTCAGCGGTGTTGTTTCTTTTGAGTCCATAAGATGAAGAACGAATAGTACTAGAACCACTTCTTCTCTTCTCCAGGTGACTTGATTTTGTAGGTCTGATGTTTAGGACAAGAACAGAACTTCAAGACTCGAACATGAGATGATGATGAGTTTCAGTACAAACAAGCAAGCAACTGCAAGTTACATGAACATATATGTACCTGCCATTTTCCTTCTGACGTGACAGAATACTAGTTGCCTTCTCAGGATTCTGGTTTACGAGTAGCTGATCAGTGAATATAATCTTTCACGATCGGTGAAAACCAAAACACAAATTGAATACTAGGGCTGGACACGGATCAGATATCCGGGTTTTTGAAGGTATTTGTGATTTGCTTCGTATGTTACGGATATCTAATTTTTCGATTTGCTTTGCTTCGGAAAAATATGGATATCTGGAAAAACGGATATCCGAAAAATAAATAGATATTTGCGGATATTTAAGAATACTTGCGGATATCTCATTCGCTTTGATTAATACAAATAATCTTAAAAAATTAATACAAATTTATTTTTTAATATATTTTTTTGCATGATATACAAAATAAAAACTAAAAAAAATAGTGAAACTACATATTTTGTAAATTTTAAACTTAGTTAACAATTATAATAACACAAAAATTAAGAAAAATTTTATAATTTTTTTATAAATTTTTTCTCTTCTTTTTTATGCAATACTTTTATATAAGTAATAATGTGAATAGAATTTGTCAAATCATATGTTATAATAATAATTATATAAACTTATACATTTAAAACATTAAGCATATTCAAGATGTATATATATTTATATATTTCCGGATCGGAGCGGATATCCGCTTCCCAAAATTTTGATATTTGTGATTTGTTTCGATTTAAACGGATATTGATTTTTAGTATTTGCTTTGCTTCGAAAGTTTAGGGATATCCGAAAATTTCGGATCGAATCGAGACGAATAACGAATCGAATCAAATTTAACAGATAAAATGTCCAGCCCTATTGAATACTAATATACCTGCTTTAGCTGCTCGTTGACACAACTTGTGAAGTCATAACTCTTTTGAAATGTTTTAAAAGCACGTTTCACAATGTATTTATCTCCCATTCGCTCCATAATCAACGACTTTCTAGTGCTTGTAGGATCGGATGCAGATGGAGCAAGACTCATAGACATATGCAATGACTTTGGATAACTCCTTGGAGAACTTGCATCCACCTACACAAAACCATAAGATTGCTCACTATTTAGCTTTAAGGTCACACACTCCCACCAAAGGATACAATACTATTGGTTAAAACTAAAACCATACTAAACAATAAATATACAGACTTTGGAGACAATGTCATTGGTAGTTCTCATAATCCAAACGCATAAACAAATACAAATATCACATAAAGGTCCGTGCTTTCTCACTCAATTAGTCTACGATGCTCAAGGCAACCACATCAAACTTCAATGGAAGCAACAACATTGCTAACACTCAAGATCATGACATTAAACAATTCAGTCTCTCACCTTCAAGACAAGAACATAGTCTCCACGTTTGAAATAGGCTGGAGACTTACCCGACCTCCATGTAGCCGTTCCCATTCCATCTACATCATCAAATCCCCGGATCAGCTTCGTCTTGTAGAGTGAATCGGCGGCGGCGATCTCCATACGCCGCATCCGAGTCATGTCGTCGGAAAAACGAGAGGATCTCCGGAGGAGGATGATAAGAGATAAACGTCACTTTCGTATTATAAATCCAAATCAGGAATCCAATGTTCTAAACACCAATTCCTACTCAGTGATATCCTCCAGCAATGGAAATAAACAAAGATGAGATATCGTAACACAGAGAGAGATAAGAGAGAAGATAGTTTGTAACAAACTTTTACAATTTTGAATAATGAAAAGATTAATTGTCAAGTGACTTATATATTTGATATCTTTTCTTCCTTCTTCTGACGTGTCTTCTATACTTCTTTTACTATATCAAATCTTCCCATTCCCCAAAACCTTGTTCTCAAGGTTTAAAAGCAGGGAACCTCTTCTCCACATCAAACAAGAACTCCCATGTTGCCTATCCTCCGGTTGGTTAAGCCATTTGATCAAGACCTTTGTCACAGCTCGCCCTTGCCTCTTAACCATCTTCCTCTCAAGAATGCGTTCCGGTTCCTTGATCAACACATCAGAAATAACAGAAGGGAAAACCGTAGTAGTCTCCACATTTCCCATAGCCTCTTTCAACTGAGAGACATGAAAAACAGGGTGGATTTGAGACCCACCAGGTAGCTCCAACTTATATGCGACACTCCCACATCTGTCCACAACCTTATAGGGACCAAAGTACTTAGGAGCCAACTTCTGTTTAGAGCGACCACCACAGAACGTTGACGATATGGTTGTAGCTTTGCATAAACGTAATCTCCCAATTCAAAGCTACGGTCAGTTCTGTGTTGATCGGCAAACTGCTTGATCCGATGCTGAGCTCGTGATAAATGAAACTTAAACATCAGCAACATGTCTTTTCTGTCACACAACCCCTGATCAACCACTGCCACCTTCGATTCTTCCGGTAAGTAAGGCAAGTGCTGTGGTGGTGGTCGACCATAGACATCTTCAAAAGGGGTAGTCTGAATAGCCGTGTGAAAATTGGTATTATACCAATATTCTGCAAGAGGTAGCCACTTACTCCACATCTTAGGCGTGTCACTACTCATACACCGCAAATATGTCTCCAGACACCTGTTCACCACCTCTGTCTGCCTATCGCTCTGCGGGTGGTAAGCACTAGACATATTCAAAGCCACTCCCGGTAGACTGAACAACTCCCTCCAAAAGTCGCTTAAGAAAACTGCATCACGATCACTAGTAATGGACTGAGGAAACCCGTGAAGCTTAAAGATGTTGTCCAGAAAAGCCTGAGCCACCGAGGAAGCAGAATAGGGATGAGAAAGATCCATGAAATGAGCAGCTTTACTCAACCTATCAACTACCACAAAGATCACTGATTTACCGAAAGACATAGGAAGTCCATCGATAAAATCCATAGAAATATCTGACCATATTGAATCTGGAATAGGCAATGGATTCAATAAACCAGGATAGGCAGAAGTGTCATACTTGCATTGCTGACAAACGCTGCAACTCCGTATGTACTGCTGTATATCCTTAATCATACCCTTCCAGTAAAAAATGTTTTTAACTCTTTGATGAGTAACATCTCTACCAGAATGACCTCCCACACCTGAACAATGCAACAACTAAAGAATCTTGTTCCTGATCACCGTATCCATTGGTACCACAATCTAGCTTTTCCTCTTTAAGATATTATGTGACCAAGAAAAGTGTTTCTTCAAAAATGGTTTAGACTTCAACTCTTCAATTAACTCCTTTACTGCTTCATCTGTTTCATAGGCCTGCTTTATCTGCTGCATCAAGTCACACTCTAGAACAAACAATGCCATATGTAATACCTCCGCTCCTTCAACTCATGATAAAGCATTTGCCACGACATTCTCCTTGCTTTGACGATACCGAATCTCATAATCAAACTCCAACAGCTTCGGTAACCATTGTTGTTGAATGGGTGTGTTCAAACGCTGTTCCAACAAATACTTTAGACTCTTCTGATCAGTCTTGATAACAAAGTGATTAGGCAATAGGTAATGGCGCCATTTTTGCACTGCAAACACCACTGCAAGTAGCTCCTTCTCATAGATAAAAAGGTGGAGCTGCTTGCCCTTCAAATGATGACTAATTTACGCGACATGATAACCCTCTTGCATCAACACAGCCCCTATTCCCTGACCACAAGCATCAGTTTCCACGACAAAAGGTTTGTCGAATCGTGGTAAAGCCAACATTGGTGCTTCACACAAAGCTTTCTTCAAAGTACCAAAAGCTGTCTCCGCTTCTCCAGACCACTCAAAAGAATTTTTCTTCGCTAAAACTGTTATAGAGCGAGCTATCGTACCAAAGCTCTTCACAAATCTTCTATAGTACCATACTAAACCCAAAAATCCTCTCAACGCCTTCAATGTTGATGGAGTCGGCCATTCCAAAATGGCTTTAATCTTCTGAGGATCCGTTGAAACCCTCGTCTCTTGTATAAAATGTCCCAAATACTATACCATATCTGTAGCAAACGCACATTTACTACTCTTTGCAAACAGCTGATTCCTTCTCATCAGCTCAGATACACTCCTCAAAGATCGACATGTTCCTCCAAAGAAGAGCTGTAGATCAATATATCATCAAAAAATATAAGGACACACTTCCGCAATAACTCACTGAACACCGTGTTCATTAAGCTCTGGAATGTCGCTGGTGCGTTTGTCAAACCAAACGGCATAACCAGATACTCAAAATGACCGCTGTGAGTTTTGAAGGCTGTCTTGTGGATGTCATATGGATCCATCCTCACCTGATGATACCCTGCTCGCAGATCGATCTTAGAAAACACCTTTGCACCCGGTAGCTCATCCATAAGATCCTCTATTAACGGAATAGGAAATCGATCTTTAACTGTCATACCATTGAGGCCTCTATAATCCACACACAAACGCCAACTCCCATCCTTCTTTTTAATCAACACCACTGGAGAAGATAGAGTTGTCGTCACTACTATCCAAAGAATGAATGCTGATCTGAAACTCAGTATCACTCTGTTGGACCATGATCATGGAAACTTGTACGATATCATCCTTGTCCAAATTAAGCTTTTGTGCCCTCAACTCTCGTACAGAACCTTGAGTAAGACCATGGAGCAACACAAACTTATTACCCCTCCGAAACTTCATCGTCAACTGTTGAAAGTCCCAAGTAATAGGACCCCACTGCTCCAACCATTGCACTCTCAAAACCATATCACACCCTCCCAAAGGAATAACCATAAAGTCGGCTGTGAAAGAGTTATGTTGAAAGCTCCATTGTAAGTTGTTGATCTTTGCACTAACCCCCAATTTACTCCCATCTGCTACTGCCACTCTCGTAGTACCAGCAGGTAACAACTCACACCCCAACTTCTCAGCAACCTTCTCATCTATGAAATTGTGTGTTGAGCTCGTATCAATCAACACAAATAGCGTTATCTTCCCTGAAAATCCCTTCACTCGCATAGTTCTATACCCCGAGACTCCTGTAACTGCATTCACAAATATTTGAGCCATATCCCCACCATCTTGTTCTTCAATCATCTCTTGTTCCTCCGGAGTTAATTCATCCTCATCCTCCACTTCCATCACAAACAACTGCGTCTTCTTATGCTTAAGGAAATGACCAGGCGTGTACTTCTCATCACAAAAGTAACATAAGCCTGCTGCACGTCTTTTACTCATCTCTTCTTGAGTCAGAAACTTCTGAGGTTGAAGCTCCTTTGATTTGTCCTGAGCCATTGGCGGAAAAGGTTTCGTATCAGCTTCTTTCTTGTGAGATAGTAACCCTTTCCACGCAAACGCTTGCTTCCCTTGAGACCATCCAGTTTGAAAAGGCTTCTTTGGGTGTGCCTTCTCATACAACCTTCCCAACATGAGGCATTGAAGGACTGACTCTGGTTGAAACATACGAATGTGCATTTGAGTGTCAGTGCGCAAACCAGCCAAATAAGCACTAACAAGATAATGCTCAGGAAGATTGACTCTAGTACGAATCAACTCAAACCTCCCATGATACTCCACTATACCATCTGTTTCCTGCAACATTTTCAACTCAGAAAAAGGATCATCCAACAATTCATTAAATCTCTCCATCTGGCCTATCCTGTAGCAGATTCCTGTGGTTCTCTGATTGTAACACTGCACGATGCCAAGTAGCGGCAAGGCCATCAAAATGCATCGAAGCCAATCCTACTTTCAAATCACCAGGTGTATTATCCATGTAGAAGAACTACTCCACCTTACACAACCAATCCTTCATCGCTTCACCGTTAAATCGTGGAAAATCTAGTTTCGTCAAACGCGTCATTCCAGAATAGTGATAATGCATACATGTTCTTCCTCTCCCCGGATCTGGCTACATCATCGGAGGAAAACGCTCGGGATTGCGATTATCACCAGTCGATGATTGATCCTTCTGATTCGCGATAAGACGAATTGTCTCTGACATGTCGCTGATGTGTTGATCGAGTTTCGCGCTCAACAGCTCCGATTGATTCTCCAACTTGACTTCCAGAGCTTCTATTCGAGCTCCGAAATCTCCTTCCACCTCACGAACCTTCGCTTCTTTCATTTGTGACTGTGCACGAATCTCCGCCATCGTTCTCCGTAGAATCGTCGAGGCTCTGATACATTTGATAAGAGATAAACGTCACTTTCGTATTATAAATCCAAATCAGGAATCCAATGTTCTAAACACTAATTCCTACTCACAGTGATGATCCTCCGGCAATGGAAATCAACAAAGATGAGATATCGTCACACATAGAGAGATGAGAGAGAAGAGAGTTTGTAACAAACTTTTACAATTTCGAATAATGAAAAGATTAATTGTCAAGTGACTTATATATTTGGTATCTTCTCTTCCTTCGGCTGATGTGTCTTCTATACTTCTTTTACTATATCAGAGGAGGTTTCGACGGAGCGTGACGGCGCGTCGCATTGGTGGGATGTGAGAGTGACGGCGGTTTCGATTGTGATCGGGGTCGTGTCTAAGGAAACGTGGCGGCGGAGGGAGGGAGGTAACGCGGTGGTCGCCGGTTTGAGGAAGGTCTTGGATCGGAGAGAGAGTCATCTCCGACAAAAAGATCGAAACTTTGTCGAAGTGAGAGAAAGTTAAGTAAGAAGCAAACGTTGCTTTATGATAAAGTCAAACTCTTTATGGTTTATTCCGACAGAACGTAACAAAAAGGAGTCAACTTTTTTTTGTGTTAAATGTTGCAGAACAGTATATGAGTGAGTGAAAAGGACTTGGCTTTACAACACGTGTAACAAAAAGATCTTCATCAAATTGCCTTTGTTTCTTTTTTTTGGTCAAGAAAATAAGAGCCAAATCCCGAGAAAAAAACTCAATTCCATTCTATCTGTTGCTGTGTTTTTTTTCTATCTGTTGTTGTTGTGAATGAACAAGTTTGCGTTGTTTTGGTATGATCTTCCAGTTTGCAAGTCTTTTGAATGAAGCATCTCATCTACTCTTTGGTTATCACAGATAAATGCTCAAGCAATTTCTTGATATATTGACAAGTTAACGAGAATAATCACTGAAAGGTGTATTATTGACTCTTATGATAATTAAAATATAACAGGTTTAAATTTATATTTTAATTATCATAAATAGTATATTATAGATAGCGATAAACCATACTGTATCATAAGATATTGTTGTATAACACATTTTTTAGATCTTTCGATTTTGTGGATCTCCCAATATATATATATATTTTTCGTTTCAAAATATAAGATATAATTTTTTAATCAGCAAAAAAAAGAAAAAAAAACTATAGTACTATCATAGTATTCCACCTATTTATATAAACTGAAGCGATTGAAATAACATAGCAATCCCTCCTTCACGAACTGGACCCTTTGACGAAGCTGGCAGAAAGCAATTCAATTCCACAAGCAAATCGGGATGATCCCAAAACAGTATGCCAAACTGAGATACCACATAATACAATAAAATAAAGACTAAGAAAATAATTGCAACATTGGAAAAACTTTTAAAAGAGAAGAAAAATACAAAATTGTATAACACAATGAAGACTTACTCGATGGTAAACATCAATGATGGACTTGCTTCTACTTGTGTACATGTTTAAATTGTGTAGAAATGCTTTATGTACGTGAACATCATTGCCCTTAAACCTTGCCTTGCAAATAAAAATAAAAAAAATTTAAGAGAGACACGTAAAAGAAAATAAAAGTGGAACAAAAGCAAGTGTTAATTAGCACATAACTAAATGTTGTATATATTTTCACCTTAACCTTCTTGGCAAAACTATATGCTTTTATGATGGTAACAGGTTTCTCCTTCTTACGCTGGAGTGTGGTTTTATTATAGTCAGAGGATAAGAATGTACCAAACCCCAAATTTAACTCTTGATGACCTTTGAACACTTCCTTCAACCTCGTTACAGCACTAGATATGCCCATTCTACAATTCGACTTAATCAGAATGTCAGAACCATATAGTTTACATGATCTAGGACAAAGGGTTGAGTATAAACTGAAAACCATACGTGTTAGCTGTACATTCCTTCAAGATGTCAACGAATTCGTCATACTTTTCACGCTCGGTTCTGAAATGTTTTCTTTACCGCCTGCGTGAATGCAATTGCTTCATTGATAGTTACCTTATTTACATTTGCTCTTCCAACCATGGTTTGAGATTGGTAGATGGGCTTCAATCATAAAGAATGTAAAACAGTATTTAGCAGCGAATCTATAAGAAAGTTTGATAACATCTCAAAGAGAACTACGATATGGATATTATTTAAGAATGATTTTGAATCCTTGAAAAACCCCAAAAGATATATGATAAACTCATTATCAACAACTCAGTTATTAATGCTCTTCCAAAGTCAACAAAAGCTTAATCATTAAGAACCACATGGACCAGAAACTATACATGAGAAGTAGCCAAGTCAAACAGATTAACCATTAGCTTATAAGTTTAAATATCAACCTCAAACCAAAAAAAAACTTAATTCACCAATTAAATGATTAGAGATAACATATATTACACTTCACCAAAATTTCCATCACAGATGCAAAAAATAATTAAAAATCGAAGCAGATCTCATACTGTCATACCAACGAGAAAAAATACAACAAGCAGCACATCTAGCAATTACAAAAACGATCCAGTATATTTGATAAAACTGCAATGCTCAAAAGATAATAATTCACACAGAACAAAAAGCAAAAACGAAGAGAATGATCATATAGTTACCGAATTTCAGAGCAGAAGAAGGCTATGAGAACAAGCTTATAACACGATCACAAAGCGGGAAAGGAAGATCTTATGATTTCATAAAGAAATTCTGAGACCAGTTTGAAGATTGGAGAGATTTCTCGAATACAATGACCTTTATATAAGTTTTTGTATTACAGGGTAGGGTTTTTTTTTTGGTATTTTGTTGATTACACAATTAGTGTATTTTATTTATTTAATGAACTACCAACGAAAGTTAAGAACTTCAGATCATGTATTTTTGGTTTGGGATTTTGTATACCAAATCTAAACCGAAAGTCGTTTTGGTCTAATATTATGTTAATCATTTTCATTTATTATGTTTAATTTCAATAGATTATTTGATTTTGATTAACTTCAATGAAAGTTTAACAAACATTATGAGCCTCCCATGTGTCTTTGACTCATGACGCTCGAGTCTTAATTAAAACTATGGTCTTATAAAAATTACACTTGGCTAACCTAAAAACATGATGAAAATTGCACAAGTTTGAATCACGTTGGAAGGAATTTTATCTTCAAAAATAAAATAAGTTCGTCATGTTTTTTTTTCTTCCGAATTATACGGATTTACCGACTAAGAATTTTTATTTATTTTAAAAGAAATATAATAAAATAAATAATTACTAACAGAAATAACTTTCTTACAAAGTGTATTATACACATTTGGAGCATCTTTAATGGTATAAGTTTTAAAATATTTTTTCAATAGTATAACAATAATACAATTTACTTTTTTTTTTCAAACTTTTTTCAAGAAAATTGAACTAATAGAAAAGCACAAGTTGTATAAGGTTATCTAAAATTTTGTTCAAAGTTTCTCGGTTGAGAAAGTTTCTTGTATTTTGTTTATATCTTTTCGAAATTATTTTTCATTATTTGTTTATGAGAAACTTATCAAGAAACCTGCGATAGTGATGCATTCTCATGATACATAATGAAAAATATATGTATCGTTCTTTTTAACCAGAAAATATATGGTTTGTGAGTTTATTTGTTTATCAAATAAATTCCATTTTGTATAATAATGTTGAAATAAGAAAAGTATTTTCATTCTATTCCTATGTAGATTCATACTATTTTTTTTTGGTTTGGTATAGGCGTATATCAATATCACATGTAACACGTAAACTTTTATGCGGTGTTGGAAAACGAGAAAGCAAGTTATGGTCGGTCTATTCTTTACACATGCAGACATAGATATTGTTTGTTTGTTTCCGCAGCATACTCACCCTCCAGTCGAACATCCAACAAATTCTTAACATATCTACTCATCCTGTCACATGTAGAATCGCTATTTGAAGTTCAGAACTATAGTGAGAAAACAATGAATATAGACATAATAGTACTCTGTTGCTCAAACATACAACAAGTTTTTAACATGTTTAATCATCCTTTGTGGAACTATTATTCAAATTCCAGAAATATAGTACGTCAAAGACTCAAAGCAGATGTTATCATAAACAAAAATTCCATTTTGGTTTTATGATAGGATGTAGGCCGGACACGGATCGGATATCCGGGTTTTTGAAGATATTTGTGATTTGCTTCGTATGTTACGAATAACTAATTTTTCGATTTGCTTTGCTTCGGAAAAATACGTATATCCGGAAAAACGGATATCCGGAAAATAAATAGATATTTGCGAATATTTACGAATACTTACGGATATCTCATCCGCTTTGATTAATACAAATAATCTTAAAAATTCAATACACATTTATTTTTTTAATATATATTTTTGTATGATATATAAAATAAAAACTAAAAAAATAGTGAAACTACATACTTTGTAAATTTTAAACTTAGTTAACAGTTATAATAACACAAAACTTAAAAAAAAAGTTATAATTGTTTTATACATTTTTTTCTCTTTTTTTTATATAATACTTTTATATAAGTAATAATGTGAATAGAATTTGTCAAATCATAAGTTATAATAATAATTATATAAACTTATACATTTAAAACATCAAGTATTATCAAGATGTACATGTATTTATATATTTCCGGATCGGAGCGGATATCCGCTTCCCAAAATTTTGATATTTGTGATTTGTTTCGATTTTAACGGATATTGATTTTTAGTATTTGCCTTGCTTCGGAAGTTTACGGATATCCAGAAATTTCGGATCGAACCGAACGAATAACGAGTCGAATCAAATTTAAAGGATAAAATGTCTAGCCATATCTTTACATTCACTTTCTCTCTCTTTTTTTGACAACATATACACTCAATGTCTAAATCGTTGAATAAACGTGCTATGTCGTTGAATAAAATTGCTATGTCGCGCCAAAAAGTGTCAGATCCAAACGTTTGTCCAGTTAGAAACTGATGTAATATCTCCCCAGCGTGACCCCAAACCACAACTTCCCTCTTAGATGGTGGGACTTGTAAGTGCGGTTGAATCAGAAATAAATATAACAGAAAGTAAAACACACAAAGTTTATTAACGGGATTCGTTTTTTACTCTCTGGGACCTCGTCCAGAATTCGAATTCACTAGAATGAAAAAGCAAATTACAATCAATTCACAAACGCGTAATACAAGCATAAGCCTCTTGAATCACCGCTTTCTTCTATAGCATGAACTCTTCAAGGTAAACTAACCTTAAGCTAAACTCCTCCAGAGTTAAGACTTTATCAGGATAACCTAATTCTGATCTACACTTCCCCTAAGTCTAGACTTCAACCTCCAAATCTCTGAAAGTACGTCACCAAGTACGTCACCGAGTACGTCAATACCTAACGCACATCAAAGATACCAACGAACACGTCAACACCAACGCACAGCTTGGTCACCACAACACAACAGACAAATCCGCCACACGCAACGTCAACACCAACGTCACAACACCAAGTACAAAGGAACACTCCGTCAACACCAACATCAACACCAACGTCAACACTCGACAATAACACAATGGAACCTCACAATGAATACTCTTTTTCTCTTTAATCTTTGGGTGCTAGTCTTCTCATAAGGCACGTCCCTCACTCCCTCCTTATATAATAACCATAAACTTTTTCTCAAAGTTCGTTAAATGCATTTTAATGAACTTCTATTATCATGTAAGGAAACTTCATATTCCTTTGCAAGTAACACTTCCTCTCAAGTAAAACCATTTAATTTAATGGAAACGTCATTTGTCTTTAACAAGATATTCTCTTTCCTTTTTCAAGTCCAACTTACACATGCAATCACAGTAGACAACCTCCTTGTAAGCAACTTTATAACTCAACGTCTTGACAACCTCCTGTAGTATGTCAGAAACTACATCAAAACATCTCAGAAAATTATATCTTCAACACTTCCCAACATATGGGATCCTCTCTATCTTGAATAATAATGCCACATGTATCAGATTCAAATGAAATGGATACAGTCTAGATTCATGGTTGATGTTATCACCTACCATCACTTAGCTGAACCATGCGCAAGATAGACCAGGGTTACAAGAAGTAGAAGAAAAACGTGAAATAAAATTAAAAATATAGATAAAATGTTGAATAGATGAAGAGGGAGATGTGAAGAATCTGACCAAAAAACAATAAAAACTGAGGAAGAGTAAGTTTCAATATTACTCTTAGTTTGATATTTACACCCCCAACATCTGGAATCAATATTCAAACCCAATTCGATTATTCATCCTTTTGAAAGCTCGAGTTGGTTAGGTTGGCAATTGTGTGCTATATATAAAGAGCTACCTACTTGTGTTCTCATTTCATTAATATTAATTCCTTCGTATCAATTTAAGTGATGTTTTAAGAGAAAAAAATTGTTTCAGTTTAAGTGATGTTTTCAATTTTTCATGTAAAATGTAAATACAGTTTTATGTTTTCAACTATTTGTATTCTGCAGTATGATTTTTTATTGGTTGAATTATATGTACTTATTGTTGTTTTTATACAAACGAGAAAGATTGATTAAATTTTGTAATTCTTTAATCGGTGTTCAAAAACCTTAAAACGAATATCTATTTTTAGTTTTTATACCTTTTTCTTGAATCCAATCGTGTTATTAATTATGATTATTGATTAGTAATGATTATCAATTAATGATTCAATGATTAATACCTTAGATGTTTTATTGATGGGCCAGGTTGACAGAATATTATAAGAAAATACAAGAACTGAACGAAAAACTTGAAAAATTAATACATATAAATCATACTTTAAGTTGAGTGCCAGCATTTCTAATATCTAAACGTCAACCAAACCATATTTAAGATGTAATACTATGAATTTAGCCGATGTACATGTATCTGTTTGTAAAGAAATTTACGAAATGTCGATCAATAGATATAAAAAATATTAATTCACATATATTTGTTAAATTAATTAATTTTTGTTTAGTTAAATTTTAAAATATGTATATGTTTTCATATATAGATCCAAAATTCAGCTATGATGGAAGAGCAACTTCCATGTGAAAACGCTTATGATTGATTCTTGATCTAATGTTTACAGATGATAATAACACAAGTCCAAACAAGGCTTTGGACAATTCACAATTTGCATAACCACACTCGTTATACTTTCAACCAATTCAATATTCTCAGTAGCCAAAAAAATAATATTAATAACATAACACTTAGGTGATCATCAACCAAACTTTGTAATTTTTGCTTGATATACATTGACAAAAGAAAAGGTATAAATAATACAAATGTGTACAACAAAGAATTGAATTGTTGCATAAATACATGTGATCTGACGGTAATAATAATCTTGAGAACATAAATTATGAACACATACAATCGAACATGCCATCCAGTCTCCATATGATTGAACTAATCACTAAGACAAAGTAATTGAATGTGTCGCCTGCGATAGATTTATAGATGTCTGCATATTAAGAAATTGCATAGGTTACATAAATAATTACTTCATAATAATATAAATATATCGAATTATAACTGTCTACGAGTATTTGCATAATTTTAAATGGTTATATTCCAATAATCAAACTTTGGTTATATTTTTCATTTTATTTTATTGATTTCCGATGAAAAAGTACATAACATTTGTGTAGTTCCTCTTACGTATTTGCATCAAGTAGATAAGCTTATTGGGGCACACGCTATACAGATTTGGTCTTTGGGATCATAATGGGACAACACAATCAACACATGGACGATTCCTTGTACATGAACCAAACTCTATTAAATCGTCCACAACACAATTCCATTGGAAGATGCATGCATCATTCATCCAAAAAAAGATAATTTCTCAATTTTATTTTTTTTAATGCAAGAAGAAATATGGACATGTGCAAGTGTTCCCTAGCAAGGAAAACATAGATGCAAAGTTATGAGAAATAAGTATAAAATTGTGGGAGTCTGTTGTCCATATTTGAGCTATGTCCATGTGAAAGCTCTTCTCTTATCTTTCCCAGCTTGTATTTTTATTTGTAGTTTAGCTTCGCAACTTAGTCAAATAACATTACTAACATCAACACCAACCATCGTCGATCAAAACGAAACTCCTCTTTTGCCCTCTGCCCATTTTTCTGTTCCCGCATCTTATAAGTTTGCAAGATAAATTACTTTTGAGGATAGATGATTATAATTATTTAATTAGTGTTTCGAAAATGTATGAAACGTTGCAACAATTAATACCATAGCTGTTTCGTTTCTTTCGAATGGTGCATACTCTGAGTTTCTTGAACCTTTACAGTCTGATCATTAGTTATGTACTTATGTAGTCTTATCATCATGTTACAAAAAAAGTATAGTCTTATCATCAATTTCATATATATTGGCAAGCATAACATTTTTATATGACAAATAATAAACGTAATTTGATGATATTTATAAGAATGATAATTGAAATGACGTAAGTAACGTGGCTTTAAATCTATAACAAAATTTTACAATAGCGCAATTTTTGTTACAAGCCATGTGTATTATATGTTTGATTTATCTGTAAGTGAACAAGCTTGAATGGTTCCACATTTCAAAAGAGTCCAGGAAGAAAAAGACATTGGAGCACTGATGGATGCTTTTGACCTTAACTTAATTACATGTCGTCGTAATAGAAACAAAAGTGTGTTATACCCCCTGCCACCTTAATTAGCTGAGCCATCATTGCTCAAGTATTTGGATGATTTAATGTTTAATATTATAAAATATTGAACTTCCACGCGGCCTAATCCGAGTTTGAAATACTTTCCGACTATTGCCACTTTCTGGCTAGTCCACTTTATAGCACTAAGTACGTTTCTCTCGGAACCGACCGGTTTGATACTATCAAGTACGATCTTATATCAGTTCGGTTTAGCTCTACCGAATATCAACAAAATCAAAAATGAAAACAACAAGTCGAGGGGCGAGAAAAGGCCAGAAAGAGTGAAACCATAACGAATTAAACAATGGTCGGACGAAAAAAAGTCACATGGGATGTGTATTTTCCCAACATATTAAAACGTAATGAAAGTGATCATTCCTTTGTTCCTCCATACTCTCTCAGTGTAATCAAGTCACGTGCTCGTCTGCCCAAGCTGCCTGCTCTCTCCATCTCCCTTCACATGATTTCCCTTAATGTTTCTCTCCATCTTTCTCTTCGTATTTACTTTTATTCCCACTCTTGTTTCTTACCATTTATTTTACCAAATTGATTATTCAAAATCATATAATAACGTAATTAGATCATTAATCCATTACACAATACAAAACTAAATAGCTTTTTCGTTGTTACATCATATGTTAAATTAAATAATCATGGCCATTTTAGTTGAAAAAACAGAAATATGATGATTAATATCTCTGATAAGAGAGCATCATTGATACTCTGAACAAGTCAAATGTCAAACAGAATTATAGAGCACAACATTACAACATATCATATTCAATTTGTCTTATTCACTTAATTAATTAATATATTTCCGTAATCTTGGAACTGTTCAAAGGTTCGCCCGTTAGAATATGTTCCATTGCCTGTCAGTTTTTTTATTTAATTTAAATTTCTTGTCGTAATCTAAAATAATTATTAGGTATTGGTAATTAGGCCTAGGCGTTGGTTCTTCGGGTCGGGTTCGGACCGATTCCTTTCGGATTCAGGCCGGTTCCTTTCGGATCCGGATCTTTCGGGTCCTAAATATTTAGACCCAATAAATACTTAGAAATTTTTGGATTGGATTCGGATCGGTTTTTTTCGGGTCCGGATTGGTTCGGGTCTATAACTAAAATTCCCGTAATTTTTCGGGTCCATATCGGGTCTGGGTCGGGTTCAGATATTTAAGATCTAAAAAAGACATGGCATACCCAACGCCATCAAATTTAGTCGATATTTGTCATATATATCTAAAATTGTACTAAATAACTTAAATGAAACTATTAATAATTAAAATAAAACATTTTTAAACTCTAAATTTTACATTTTAAAGCTTCATATTCCTTAAAAATGTTATAAAATAATAACAAATGTTGTTAACAAAAGATATTTCAACTAAATCATAAAATATTATATATAAAATAGAACACAAAAAATTATAGTTTTAAATATACATGTTTTTAAGTCGGGTACAAATCGGTTCTTATCATGTCGGGTCTATTCGGGTCGGGTTTTTCGGGTCCGGGTTTTTCGGGTCCGGATCTATTCGGATCGGTTTCTTTCGATTCCGGTTTTTTCGGGTAAAAGAAATTTAGATCTAAAAAGTACTTGTAAATTTTCGGTTCAGTTCCAGATGAAGTATTTTTTGGTCGGTTTCGGTTCGGATTTTTGGATCGAGGTTAAAATGCCCAGGCGTATTGGTAGTAATGCATTTGCTATTGTTGAATCAAAATCATTGATTTTGTTTTCGCCAACATTTCATTCGAATTTGTAAACATTACATATATATATATTATTGTTTACTTTTTGTAAGGATTTAACACGACATCAAAAAGGACAGAATCTTTCTGACCTACACTATTATCTGTAAGAAAACACACCAATGAGGATTTCTTCAAATCCAATTTAGATTTATAAAGATTATTTGTTATTATTGTTAGTATTAATCTTATAATAAAATATTATCTAATTATTTATTGACATCTCTCTCTAAGTTAGTATTTAAAAAAAACACATTACCCAACCGGAGTTTTATCTGCCGCCATATTAACACGTTCTTCAGAAATCTCAAACCGGAGACTCAAAAACAGAGGAAACATGTCTCTTCACGGACGATTCCCGGCGAGTCCGCCGGTTTCATTATCTCCGGCGTCTTCCTCATCGCCGAGTTCTCACTCCCCGTCGTCTCCTGACCTGAAGCAACGAGTCATCGCTTGCCTCAACAAGCTCGCTGACCGCGACACGTTAGCTCTCGCCGCGGCGGAGCTCGACTCCATCGCCAGAAACCTAACTCACGACTCCTTTTCTTCTTTCCTCAGCTGCATCCACACCACCGACTCCTCCTCTAAATCTCCGGTGCGGAAACACTCTGTCGCCGTTTTATCGCTCATGTCTCGCCACCACGGCGAGTCTCTCTCTCCTCACCTCTCTAAGATGGTCTCCACCATCATCCGCCGTCTCAGAGACCCCGACTCCTCCGTTCGCTCCGCCTGCGCCGCCGCTACCGCCGATATATCCGCTCACGTCACGAGGCAACCGTTCGCCTCCGTCGCGAAACCGCTTATCGAGACGCTGATCCAGGAAGGCGACTCGAACGTGCAGACCGGAGCGGCGGTGTGTTTGGCGGCGTCGGTGGAAGCTGCGGCGGATCCTGAGCCGGAGCAGTTGAGGAAGTCTCTTCCCAAGATCGGGTAGTATCATCACCGCGGGTGGCGCGGGAAGTAAACCGGTTTTGGATTGGTTAGTTCCGGTTTTGATAGACTTTCTGAGCAGTGAAGATTGGGCGGCGAGGAAATCCGCTGCGGAGGGGTTGAGTAGAGTCGCGGCGGCCGAGGAGGAGTTGGCGTGGGAATACAAGAAAGATTGCACGGCGGCTCTTGAAAGCAGAAGGTTTGATAAGGTGAAGAGTGTGAGAGAGACTATGAATAGAGCATTGAGTCAGTGGAAAGAAGTGGCCAATGATGTAGACGAAGCCTTGTTATCTCCATGTACATCTTCCCTTGACGTTGGTGTCAAGTCTTCAAGACTAAAGAAGTCAACGCGTATGATCAAGAGGTCACCATCTTTGCCTGTGAATAGATCATATGTAGCAAGTAGACAACAAAAGGAGAATCTTCCAAGAAGGAACGTGACCGTGTCAGTAGCTTCTAGGGAGGAGGAGCAGGTGAAGTCAGGGGGACCAGATATAATCAAACATACAATCTCTGAGAAGGGCCGGGAAGATAAGAAAGTAGGTGGCTTTGATTGTGGTTTGAGGTCTGGTTCTAGGGTGGCACCATGCAGCGACGATGGTGATGATTCTTGTGATTCTCTTGTCAAGAATGGTAAAGATGGTGTTGATGAGAGCAGGAAAGATAGTGAGGAACTTTCTTTGATACGCGAGCAGCTTGCTATGATTGAGAACCAGCAGTCCAGTCTTTTAGACCTACTTCAGGTATACATAATTGGTCTTTAAATGTAGATAAAATGTTTGGTTTAGGAATGTTATAGATGGGTCAAACCTCACTGAAATACTTTTGGATGTAGAAATTTATGGGAAGCTCACAGAGTGGGATCCAGTCTCTGGAGTCTCGTGTAAGCGGTCTAGAGATGGCTTTGGATGAAATATCATGCGATCTTGCGGTTTCAAACGGGAGAGTACCTAAGACTAGTAGCTGTGGAGGAGAGAGTTGTTCAAAACTACCTGGTGCAGAGTTCTTAAGTCACAAGTACTGGAGAAAAGCAGAGGAGAGACCAATGCAAACCAGAAGCACAGCCAGTGAAACGGCTGCGCATGAGAATAGTTTTGACCAGGGGATGCAAAAGAGAGGTTCTGTTTTTCAAAAGAGATCAGCAAGAAACCAGTTTCAAGACTATGTGCATACAACGCTACAGAAACCAACAACCAGGTAAAACCATCTTTTAGTTGCTTTCCTCGATGGTTAGCTTGTTTGTATATTCAGATTGTCTACTTGAAGTAAAAGAGAGAATGCACATAAGTAATTGATCTTTTTTTTTAATAGGGGAAGAGAGTGATGCGGAGATTGAGACGGAAGAAAATGATGGCGAGCCGGTTGATGATCTCACCCTAATGAGGAGGGTGTATGATGCGCCCTTGAGTAGCGCACCGGACAAAACAGACATGCATGGCTTGATCATGGAAAGCAGTAATGATATATGTTCATTGTTTGACTCATATCTTCCAACAAACGAGTCCTCTTCGCATGAAATCACTTGGAGAATGTTCTCAACTCAATTACGGAGCTCCTCGAAGAAGAATGAGATCAAACGGAGTTCAGATGTGGGAGTTATGCAATTTGCAAATCAGGAGACCTTCAGTTCTCGCGAATTTGGGCCGTATGGATCGTCCAGCCCACATCTTGATCCTTACCGCGAATGAAC
>NC_027755.1:24310675-24311091 GCF_000695525.1 Brassica oleracea var. oleracea
GATTCTGTGCAGAAACAAAGAAACCAAAGAAAGAGGCAAAACATGTTCGATGATGATGAGAAGAGGGTCAGAAATGGTGATCGTCCCTTCACCAAGGCCAAGAGAAGCAACTGTGATGTGCTTGACCGGAACGAGCTTCAGACTTATGCCAGCTTGGAAAAAATGTTTCATAAGGCGATTCATGTTGTTCGGCAACTTAAAAAGAAGGGAAACACCAACACTTCTTCTGCACCAAAACAACAAAGTAATTCTTCTTCTTTTTCAAATTGTGATTTGAAAACTAATGTGTTGTCTTCTGATAAAAGCAAGGCTGTGAAACCCACAAGCAAAGCTCATTCTACCAGGTGCTTCAAATGCCATAGGATCGGTCATTATGCTAACAAGTGCCAAAACCAGAAACCGTTGGTGACTTTGGA
>NC_027755.1:24313610-24320040 GCF_000695525.1 Brassica oleracea var. oleracea
AAGGGACGTTTGGTCGGTTTGGGTCGTCGCACCCGGTCGGTTCCTCCTTCTTCTGCACCACCGCCCTTTGTTGATCCAGAAGTACTTACGGCTCAGTTGAAGGACAAAGATGATCGTATATCTTTGTTGGAGACCCAGATGGCGGCTCAACAGGCGGGCTATGAGGCACAGAGGAGGCTGAACCAGCAAATGATGGAGATGATGCAGAGGATGTACCCGAACGAGGTGTTCCCAGACGTGCCAAACCCGTAGTTTTTTTTTTTTTCCAAAAACTCGGAATGTTTTATTTTTATTTGTGAAACTTTGAATATTAATTAATATGATTTCAATTTTAATTTTAATTTCATATTTTCGAATTTAAATTTCAGAAATTTTATTTTTTTAAAAAAATTAATATTTTTTACATTCCGAGGAAATTAATTATATTTTTTACTCGATCGATCGATGCGTTTTTGGACATAAATCCATCGATCGATCTGTTTACAAAAAAACGTTCGGAATATACCGACGGACCTGTTCCTCGGAATATACCGAGGAACTGTTCCCTCGGTATATACCGAGGGACATTTCCCTCGGAATATACCGAGGGACATGTTCCTCAGAATATTCCGAGGAATATGTCCGTCGGTATATTCATATCGATCGATGTATATATGTCCAAAAACGCATCGATCGATGAACGTCCGAGGAAATATCCCGACGAAGTTCTCCCTCGGTATATTCCGAGGACATTTCCGACAAACTAGTGATCCTCGGAATTTCCTCGGAAATTTGTTTCCTCGTAATTCCGTCGGAAAATCCCGAGGGATTTCCGAGGAAAGAAGAAATTCCGAGGAATTATTTCCGACGACTTGTTTCGTCGGTATGTCGTCGGAATAACAATATTCCGACGAAATTCCGACGATTTTTCCCCTCAGAATCCTTGCTGTTTTCTTGTAGTGGATCTCTTATTTAGTTATTTATATCAAGCTTTGAACTAAGCTAATGATGCAAATCGTGAAAGAAAAGTAACAATGGTGGAGTCGTCGTCGTTAATACCGGGCTTGGTGGACGACTTAGCAGAGCTGTGCCTCTCGAGAATCCCGCGCTCTAGCTTTCAGATCATTTCTCAGGTGTGCTGGCGATGGAGAAGATTCCTCAGGAGCGAGCGTTACGGAGCCGTTCGAAAGTTGACGGGATCGGTGGAGGAGTTAATGTGTCTTCTAGTGTATGACAAGTACTGGGAAGTTTTCGACGGCTCCGGTAACAAACTTGGTCGGATCCCTCACATCCCTGGGCCTTTGAAGGGCGGTTTCGGCCTTGTGGTGCTCGATGGCGGAAAGATCGTGTTCATCGGTGGAAGATATAATTGCGTTGCTTCGGCGGATGTTTACGAGTTCAATCCTGCTACTAACAGGTCTGAATCTCTCTGATCAATTTGTGACATTAGGGTTTCTATCCTTAGTGGTTTTCTTTCTTTGATAATAAAAAAAATAGGTGGAGAAAACTGGCAGACATGAACATACCACGTCACAACTTTACATATGCTGTAGTGGACGGCCTTTTGTATGTGATCCGAGGTCTTTCCTCAGATAATGTTAGCATTCTCAATGCTGAAACTAACCAATGGAGCCTCATTGATTGTCCACACAGCCACAGCTTTAGTGGCTTCGCATTCTCCTTCAATTCCAAACTCTTCGTTGTAGGTGAGAATAGAAGACCTGCGTATATATTATGATTTCGAGTTAAAACATTCTTACATACTTTGATGATGATTATTTTTTTCAGGCAATAGATGGAGGTTCATAGACATATATGACCCCAAGACGGAGACATGGGAAAAGTTAGACTCCGGGCAAACACTGTCGGTGTCCTCCTACACTGTTGTTAGGAACAAAGCGTATTTCTTCGACTGGTTCAAGTCGGAAATGGGAGTGTTTGATCCAGAGAAGAATTCTTGGAGCTCCGTGTCTGTGCTTCCGAGCGAAAAATGTGCTTTCAAGTACAGACTAGGGCAATGGAACAATAAGGTTATCCTGTTTTCACGAGGATGTGAGGCCTTAAGTGGTGACCTTGATAAAGAGGACGCGGCCAAGTGGATAGCCACACCGATTAAACCATCTGGTCTTCACCCCACCAGTGTTCTCATCAACTTTTGATTTTGCAAAATGTGTGCAACGTTTTGGGGTTGTCAGCTTTGTGTTTAGCCCTCGACTCTGTCGATGTTTCATATTATGATTTATTTCCTCTGTTTATCTTTGTATCCAGAACTAATAACCTTCAAGAAAAAAAAACAACAAATAATTATTACTAGCCTTTGACCCATGGGTATTTGTTCTTCATAATTATATATTTTTTTATTTCTAATAACATTATAAAAATAATTGGTTATGTTGTTGTTATTGATTCATAGGTTATTGAATTTTGATATTGGTGTGTCTTGTTCAATTTGTTTGGCGTCGATTTATAAAGTGTGAGATTGTGTTCTTCTTTTATTGTACTTTTATTCATTTTACTTGATAAGTAAACATTAAATTTTAAAATATCAGAGATTTAAGTATACTTGTGTGTGTTTTATTAAATTATACTATAAATATTGTGATTAAAATTTGATTTTAAAGTTAAAATTGTTTTATTGAGATTTCTTAAAACAAATACATTATTTAAACAGTAACATTACAAAAATAATGAAAAAGTTACTAAAAAACATTCAAAAATAAGTACAGATTTTTGCAAAGTTTATATAGCAAGCTCAATTTAATGTATTTAACTGGGCCATTTTGTTATGATTAAAATTTTGGTCCATCATATTTTACAATTACATAGTGGACCTTAACAATCGAAACCCATATTTTTTTTCGGGGAAAAAACAGACACGCTTTCTACCGACATTTTTCATTCGCTCAGAAAGTTCCTTTGAACGTAATAATTTCCAGGACTTTGTCTTGATTTCAGGTACATGGGACGTGGGGCTGATATTGATACTTTATGTATTGGCTCGTCTTATGTCAACCGAGAGGTGGCTCTTGCACAAATCTTAATGATGCATATTGTTTAAGTTTCTAACGGGTTTATTCTTGCAGGAGGATTTCTTCATCTTATTGCATGATATATTCTATGACATGGAAGAAGTGACTGAACTTCAACACCTGTTACCGATACCCATGTCTCTGTCATAAAATTTAAGTTCCAAGCTAGGTATATCGATTGATCTTCTGTATGCTAGCGTTTCACTTCTTGTTATACCACAGGTGATTTCAGTATAGGCTCTTTCTGTTTCCGGACAAACTTAGTGGTGATTAAAAAACCTCTTTTCGGAAATTGTTGGCCTTAATGAAAACTTAGATGTTGGGATGCCTTTTTTAAACCTTCAGGCATGATTTATACATGTATTCAGATGAATTCTCGCCAAAGTTAAAATATTCTTGCTGAGTCAGGTCCCTTGTTCTTAACAGGATTTGGATGTCTCCAACTCTTCTGTGCTGTGTAATGTTGATGAGCAAACTGCCCGCAGTCTGAATGGTGGTAGGGTTGCTGATCAGATTCTTAAACTCGTTCAAAATTTCGAGGTAAAATCAGCTGAATCCCAGTTTTTTTTTTGGTAAATAGACTAATACATTTTGTAAGCCATCAACATTAAGATGTATGAAGTACTGGGCTAAGAGGCGTGGGGTCTATTCAAATGTAGGGTGTTGCCATTCTGTATATTACATCTATTGACAAAAAAGTTCAAGCTCTTGTCATCTCTATTATTTTGGGCAGGTTATTGGATTTCAAGCTAACATCACAGAACAAAGGGAATGCACACTAATCAGTTAGTCAAAGTTAAAAGTACGTGTTCTTGGTTTGATACGATTGTCTCATAGGTCTTATAAATACGAATATAATGATATTCACCTTTTTAAATGTGTTGCATGATATTGGACGTTCTGAGAACCAAAGTACCAGCAATCGAGCTGCAAATTAGAAGACAACAACACAGACTTATCACACACACGGTTAGTTATTACTTATCAATTGTAATTAATTCGTAAGGTGAAAGCAAAGTAGGACATTCTAAAATAATTTATTAGATTGAAGAACCGTGTATGATTTTCACCAAGCGATAAGTCTGTTGATATGGTTTTCACGTAACCTGTTGATCACCCAGCGATAAGTCTGTTGATATGGTTTTCAGCTTACAAACGTATTTTAGGATGCTCTGTGTAGGATGATATCATTTTCACATTATTGGGGAAGAGATATATATATAGTTGGCATAGGAAAGGGTTTGGTAAATGCGAAATATTTATTAAAGATTTTGTTAGTTGTGATTTTATGGATTAAAAAGCGAATATACTTATGGATTTTTTCAAAATTCTTTCATTTTATAAAACTTATCATAATAATAAAATATGTGTTTTTAATGATTAGATATTATTCGTGATTTGCAAGATTTGAAAGAAAATAAGAATCTTGTGTTAGTTGATTGAAATCGTAATTGTTATGGTGATTGCTTAGATATAGGAAAAATTTTTGGAAGGTATATTCAAAACGGAAAATAATAAATAATTAGTTGTAATTTTGTGCCTCGGTAATTTCTAATAAAGTATTTTAAAATTTAATTAATTCTGTCAATTAGATTACGCTGGTTTAGTATATTTATAAGAGATGGTTTACATGTTGGTCTTAATATCGATCATACTATATCATCATAGTAACCATGAAACAAAATCAAATTAATTTTGTATCTATCTAATATATGTAGAATATTGGTTTGATTCTGCAGACCAAGATTAACCGAGGAATTAATCCAATGTCATTCGATGGTTTAGTAATGTTATGAAAAAGTATGTAGGAATGAATCTATTGATGGTTTTGATTCTGTAGACTAAGAGGAACCCATGTATATCACAATTGCATTCAATGTTTTAATAATATGCAACGATACCTAGGAAAGTATCTATCGTATCTAGCAACATAAACTTTATTTATATGGTTCATTAATGTTTTGGTTTAGTAATGGTTTAGTAATAACTACAAACGGTTGTGTTTTATATATGGTAATGGCATGAGATGGTAATTATTGAGGAAAACTCATGGCTATTTCTTTTTTGTACTTCTGTTTTAATAGATTAGATGTCATTCGATGGTTTAGTAATGTTATGAAAAAGTATGTAGGAATGAATCTATTGATGGTTTTGATTCTGTAGACTAAGAGGAACCCATGTATTATCACAATTGCATTCAATGTTTTAATAATATGCAACGATGGGGGTGATTGGTAGTTGCTGTAGGTGCTGTCCACAGCCTTATTTATTTCTAAAGCACCAAATTCAGAGCAATCAAGCTTTAAATTTTTTTTTGAAGCCATAGCTCTAGAAATAACCTACAGCTGTACAAGTGCTCTGCAGAGCCAAATATCCAAAGCAAATTTTTAGTGCTTTCATAAAATTCTACAGCAATAAAATTTAAAGCCACAGCAAAAAATCTACAGATTTTTTTCTACAGCAAAAATTTTAAAGCTACAGCCATTACCAATCGGACCCGATACCTAGGAAAGTATCTATCGTATCTAGCAACATAAACTTTATTTATATGGTTCATTAATGTTTTGGTTTAGTAATGGTTTAGTAATAACTACAAACGGTTGTGTTTTATATATGGTAATGGCATGAGACGGTAATTATTGAGGAAAATTCAGGGTTATTTCTTTTTTGTAATTCTGTTTTAATAGATTAGATAGATTAGATTTTAATAGATTAGATAGGAGTGTGCTGGTGCAATACTAAAGTAAATACTACTAAAGCTTCCATCTTTTGAAAAAGTAAATAAAAACCGGTTGCGTGTGCTGGTGCATATCCTTTTCTTGGGATTCACGTAATAATTTATTCATCCTTTGCATCTTTTAAACTTGATTTCGAAGAGAAAATAATCAAGAGATGATGAAGACCCATTGGAGGCTCAAGTGGGACATATTCCTCAGTTTCCAAAGAGAAACAAGCCACAGTTTCACGGATCGTCTCAATGAAGTGCTCATCAAGGAACATGTCCGGGTATGGAAATGTCAAGTGAAACGCAAGAATCAGGTGCTCGGTCCAAGTCTCGTGGAGGCTATTGAAGATTCGGTGGCGTTCATCGTCGTCCTATCCCCTGATTACGCTAAGTCTCACTGGTGTCTTAAAAAATTAGCCAAGCTCTGCGATCTGAGATCACTGGGTCGTCCAATATTACCAATCTTTTATGAGGTTGATCCATGGAGTTTTCGGAGAGAAGAGAAGATAGAGAGAAGTTGCTCCCAGGCACGGGACACGAGGAGCTGACTTATGGCTTCAGGCGCATCTCCCAAGGAAAGTGACGGGTCCTCCCCTTTCCGGAATTAGAAGGTCTGTAGTCTTTTCCCCCAACACGCCACCGTGAAAACTCTACTTCTTTTCCTAAAATGACACCCTCGACGATCTCATTTTTTCAA
>NC_027755.1:24320140-24332587 GCF_000695525.1 Brassica oleracea var. oleracea
GCCCTTTATCTTTCCTTTGCTTTTAATATAATCTCGTTGCACAAAAATCCATGGAGTTTTCGGAGACAGTGTCCTTTCGATATGGATTTTGAGGAGCACTCGAAAAAATTTGGGGAGGAGGAGATACAACGATGGAGGGAAGCCATGAAAATAGTGGGGAATATCTCCGGATATGTGTAATCAGGTATGAGTACTCCAATGTTTTCATCTCTAATCATATTCCTCTTCATTTTATAATCTTTTTGATTCCAAACAACATTTTACATCATATGATTGGTAGAGACTTTTACATATACATCTCATCTAAAACTCTTAAGCCTTCAATTCATGCGGCTGTCTGTTTTCTGATTATCTTCCATAAGACATGGTCACAACTATCCAACATAGAAAACAGAGATGTTTTTTTATTGAATAATTAAAACAAGGATTATTGATCTAGCTTCCCTCTTTTCGTTTCTAGTCCAAGCTTGGATCGTTCTGTTTTTTGTAAGTTTCTTGAGAATCATCTCATCGTTTCATTGCATCTATCAAGTGCAAAACAGTAGGAGAAGATATCCGTTTTAGCTTTTGTTTGCCCATAGGTGTTAGGGAAAAGTCTTCCGCATCAGTAATCAGAACTGATCCTTAATAATATATAAGATACATATGTTAATCTACTTATTATCAATTAATTTTAGGCTGGAAATTCATTAGATTAAAACATGGTATCAGAGCATGATCGATGCGATGCAATCCAATCCAATCCACATCGACCAGGCCAAAGTTGCCTCTGAATCCTTATGCCAGTTTGTGAGAATTTAACATTACAAAATGCTCATCTATAAATAATATACATTTCAATTGATTTTTGTTATACAGTTTGTGTATTTTATATATATTTAGACAAGTTATGTCAAAATTATTATTAATTTTAAAATTTGACTATATTTGAAAGTTAAAATTTATTGCGGTAAATTTATGTTTTTTTCTTTGATGAATTACGGTAATTGGCTGTTATTTAATTTTATAGACTTATGTTTTAGATTTTGTTGGTTTTTTAAAATATAATTAATTGTTTGTATCATTTTTAGTGACATTCTTTTTAATACATTACCTAGAACTCCCAATTAATATGAGACTCATTAAAGATACATTTCTTTTGTTACTAAAAGTCTTTTTTTTATACTCCTTCCGTTTTTTTATATAAGTCGTTTTAGAGAAATTTTTATGTTCCAAATTATATGGCGTTTTCGGTTTTCTATGTAAAATTTATTAACACTTAATGTTATATGACCAATCATAATATACCTTCTATTTTATTATTGGTTGATTTGTGCTTAGGTAAACAATTAATGATGTTTTTATTTAGAAGATATGAATAATTAATGATTTTTTAATCTATGTTCACAATTCTACTCTAAACCTTAAACCCTAAACTCTAAACCCTAAACCCTAAACCCTAAACTCTAAACCTTAAACCCTAAACTCTAAACCCTAAACCCTAAACCCTAAACTCTAAACCTTAAACCCTAAACTCTAAACCCTAAACCCTAAACCCTAAACTCTAAACCTTAAACCCTAAACTCTAAACCCTAAACCCTAAACCCTAAACCGTAAACTCTAAACCCTAAACTCTAAACCGTAAACCCTAAACCCTGAACCCTAAACTCTAAACCCTAAACCCTAAACCCTAAATCCTAAACCCCACCCTTTAACTCTGAACCCTAAGTTTGTGACTTTTGATAAAACATTAAGTGCTATTTTTTGTGACTTTTGACCTTGAGTACTACTTTGAGAACAAAAACTTGATTTAGTGCTATTTTTGTCTTTTTCTCATTCTAAAACAATTTATATTAAAAAAAAAAAACGGAGTTATAAAAAGTAGAAATATGGCATTTCCCAAAATCCAAAGCTTCTTTGCCTTCATTACTATAGTCAACGAATCAACGTACATGGTTGCGTGAGTTTCTCTCTCTGACCACCGTTGGGCCGGAGAAGTAGAGAGCCGGTGACATCAGAGTTAACTTCGTAGAGGGAAGATTCGGAATCGGAGATGAAGACTTAGGTTATGTCCAAGCCGTATAGGCTCAAGTTTGACGCCTTCCTCAGCTTCCGAGGCGAAGACACGCGCCACAACATCACGAAACGGATCTACTCGACGTGAAAGAAAAAAGTTAATGTCTTTGGCGACAACGATGGTTTGGAACCAGGAGGAGATGAGATCTCTCCAAGCCTCCGTCGTTAGCTATCCTCTGCAATCTGAGAACGTCTCTGAAACGACTGGTGATACCTTATATTTTATGATGTGATCCCTATGCAAGAGTCCTGGCCCAAGCAGACTGGTGTCCTTCCCTATATTAATAGTTAAGTAGTCCAATTTTTTTATAGATCTATATTTTATATCAATTTTGAGGAGCACGCGGAAAGGTTTAGTGAGGAGAAGATACAGCTATGGAAGCGCGAGCTATGACTTTGGTCGGAAATCTCTCTGGTTTTGTTTGCAAGTAGGACTCTATATCCTCTGCGTCTACTACAAGTCATTAGCACAACCAGAAAGGATCCTAAACCATTGTGTCAGAGGTTTGAGGTTTCTGGTTCGAGTGACTGCTAGAACGAAACTAATATTACATGCGCTTTTAGGTCTAGGGGCACTACGGGCTTCGGCCTCTTGGTACTAACAAAAAAAATCATGTCTACACCATGAACTGAGTTCTTGTCTGAAATTCAGTGTTTTTGTTTTTTTGTTTTGGCAGAGAAAACTCGGTTGAAGAGGACCTGATAGAGCTTGTGGTGAAAAGCGTTTTAGCACAAGTGAGCAATACGCCCGAGAAAGTTGGAGAATACTCGGTGGGGCTGGAATCACGTGTCCAGGACTTGATGAATCTGATCAACTTAAAACCCAGTTGTGACGATGTTCAAATCCTGGGACTTTATCGTATGGGTGGTATTGGTAAGACAACTCTTGCAAAAGCCTTCTATAACAAGATCATTGCAGAGTTCGAGCATAGAGTTTTCATCTCAAACGTTAGAGAAAACTCATCAGACCAAGATGGTTTAGTCAATCTACAAAAGAGTTTCATCAAGGCACTTCTCCATTCGGTACCTGAAATAGAAGATGCTAACGGAGGCATAGACAAGATAAGAACAAGTGTTCATGCGAAGAAGATTCTTGTGGTTTTAGATGATGTTGATAATGTAGACCAGCTTAATGCCCTGGTTGGTGAAAAAAGTTGGTACGGTGAAGGAACTGTTATAGTCATCACAACCAGAGATGAAGAGATTCTGAGTAGGCTCTCTGTGAACCAAAAGTATGAGGTCAACTGCTTGACTGAGATGCAAGCACTGAAGCTGTTTAGTTATCATTCACTAGGAAAAGAAAGAACCAACAGAGAGTCTTATCGAGTTGTCAAAGAAGATTGTCAAGATAACAGGACTCTTGCCATTGGCTATTGAAGTGTTTGGTTCGCATCTGTATGACAAGAAGGAACATGAATGGCTAACTGAATTAGAGAAGCTAAAGAGTACCCAACCAGGCGATCTTCAGGCTCTTCTGGCGCTGAGTTTCAAATCCTTGGGAGATGAAGAGAAGACAGTCTTCCTCGACATTGCGTGTCTCTTCCTTAAAATGGAGATAAAGAAAGAGGAAGTCATCGATGTACTGAAAGGTTGTGGGTTTAAAGCTGAGGCTGCTCTCAATGTGCTAAGACAGAAGTCTCTTGTTAAGTTCTTGGTAGATGAAACTATTTGGATGCATGAACAGATTCGAGACATGGGTATGCAGATAGACCTTAAAGAACATCATGGGGACCTTGAAACTCGAGGTAGACTATGGGATCGTGGTGAAATCATGAATGTATTAAACTACATGAAGGTACTTATATCTACAGTTTATATAACATTTTGTATTTGACTTACATTTTCTCATTATTATTTTTTTCTGTAATGGGGTTATAGGGATCATCATCCATCCAAGGAATAGTATTGGACTTCAAAAAGAAGTTAGCTAGGGACCCAAGTGCAGAGGAAATTGCATTCAGGAATCTACATGACAAGCCAGGCATAAGATCAGTGTTTAGTTACCTGAAGAATAAGTTTGTAAAGTTTCCAGCAGAGGAAAAGCCAAAAAGTTCTGAAATCACCACTCATGTTGAGCCTTTTGTACCAATGAAGAAGTTGAGACTTCTTCAGATTAATCATGTGGAGCTTGAAGGAGATCTTAAGCTCCTTCCATCTGAACTCAAATGGATACAATGGAGAGGTTGCCCATTAAAGGATGTTCCACCAGTTTTTCTTGCTAGGCAACTTGCCGTTCTTGATCTTGCAGACAGTGGAATAAGACGAGTTCAGAGTTTGCACAGAAAAGAGGTATGTGTTAATGAATAAAAGTCTCACTTCCGTAGTTAGAAAAAGGGTTAGGACAATTCACTTCATGTCGATTGATTTTAAGTTGGAAGTCCATAATAAACCGAATTTAAATAGTATGGCTTTTTATTTTCCTCTAAAGTTGGCAACTATATGTATATAGTTTTGAGTCAAAATCTCACTGCTAAGAAAGTTCTTTCTGCCTTTTCAGATGGATGGGAACTTGAAGGTTGTAAATTTGCGTGGTTGCCACAGCTTAGAAGCTATTCCTGATTTATCAAACCATAAATCCCTGGAGAAGCTTATTCTGGAACGATGCATGCTTCTGGTGAAGGTTCCTAGATCAGTTGGTAATCTGAGTAAATTGCTTCAACTGGACTTCAGTTACTGTTCGAATCTTACCGAGTTTCTTGTGGATGTTTCTGGACTAAAGAGTCTTGAAAAGCTTTTCCTCTCTGGCTGTTCAAATCTGAGTGTCTTACCAGAAAACATTGGTGACATGCCATGTTTGAAAGAGCTTCTTCTTGGTGACACTGCCATAAAGAACTTACCAGTAGGGGTGGGCACTTTACCCGATACCCGAAGCAGCACCCGAACCCGATCCGAAAAATTCGAACAGAAATCCAAACCGAAGTAGAAAAATACCCGAACGGGTATTAAGTTAGGAGAGATTGGATATCCGAATCCGAACGGGTAATATCCGAACCCGAATGGATATCCGAAGATAACCGAACATATGTATACTTACCCTTATATTTCTAGTTTACATCTCTCATTTTTTTAAAAAATAATTATATTGATGTTACACATACTTTAAGATCATAAGTATATATATAATTATGGAAAAAATGATTTGATATTCATTTAAAATGCATGTCAAACTTTTTGTTTCATGTATTAACAAAAATTACATTCTTTTTTTTGAACAACAATACCCAAATTAATATCTATTTGTTTTTGAAATATTATCTCCAAACCTATTAATCATTCAATCTATAAAAAATAAAAAAATGAGTTAAATGAAATATATTTTTAAATACAATAAACTTAAAAAATGAATTTTTTTTTTAAAAAAAAACTAAATATCCGAACCCGATTTAAAATAACCGAACCCGAACTAAAAATATCCGAACCCGACCCGAAGTACAGAAATACCCGAACGGGTTCTTTATCCCTATACCGAAATACCCAAAAATCCGAAATACCTGATCCGAAACCGAACGGGTATCCGTTCGCCCACCCCTACTTACCAGAATCAATCTCCCGGCTTAAGAAACTTGTAAAGCTTAGTTTAAAGGATTGCAGATCTATTCAAGAGCTACCTTTGTGCATAGGAATGTTGGCATCGCTTGAAGAGCTAAATCTTACTGCCACAGCATTGAAAAATCTCCCAAGTTCTATTGGAAAACTAAAAAATCTCCAGAAGCTTTATTTGATGCACTGTGCATCCTTTTCTAAGTTACCTGACACTATCAATGAGCTTAAATCATTGAAGAAACTATTCATCAACGGAAGCGCGGTGGAGGAGCTACCTTTAAACCCTGGCTCACTGCCATCTTTGACTGACTTTTCAGCAGGAGGATGCAAACATCTGAAGCAGGTTCCGAGTTCGATTGGAGGACTAAACTCTCTTCTTGATCTTGAGTTGGATTGGACCACAATTGAAACTCTACCAAAAGAGATTGGTGACTTGCACTTTATTCGAAAACTTGTGTTGAGGAACTGCAAGTCTCTGAAGGTTCTGCCTGAGTCATTAGGAGACATGGACACACTCCATAGCTTATGCCTTGAAGGCTCCAACATTGAGAAACTGCCTGAAAGTTTTGGCAAGCTGGAGAACTTAGTCTTACTCCGAATGAACAACTGCAAAAAGATCAAGAGGCTTCCTGAGTCCTTTGGAGACTTGAAATCTCTTCACCATCTGTTCATGCAAGAAACTTTGGTTGTGGAGTTGCCAGAAAGTTTTGGAAACCTCTCTAAACTAGTGACATTGAAAATGCTGAAGAAACCTCTTTTTAGAAGCTGTGAGAGTGAGTCTACTCCTAGCTTTGTAGAAGTGCCAAGCTCTTTCTCAAACCTCTTGTTGAGGAACTAGATGCTCGCAGTTGGGGGATAGGTGGTAAGATCCCAGATGTTCTTGGAAAGCTTTCATCTCTGAAGATACTTAAACTGGGGAATAACTATTTTCACAGTCTTCCATCTAGCCTCGAGGGGTTATTGAATCTCAGAGAACTTTCATTGTATGACTGCCGAGAGCTAAAGTGTCTTCCTCCTCTTCCATGTAACTTGGAGCAGCTTAACCTAGCAAATTGCTTTTCATTGGAGAGTATATCAGACCTTTCCAAGCTGAAGATCTTGCATGAACTCAATCTCACAAACTGTAAGAAAGTGGATGACATTCCAGGACTAGAGCACTTGAAGGCTCTGAAACGGTTATACATGAGCGGCTGTAAGTCCAAGTGCTCTTCTGAAGTAAAGAAAAGACTCTCCAAGGTGATTCCCACAAACTTCTCAAAATCCTTAACAACTTTGCTTACAATATATTGAATTATTACTGCAGGCTTCTTTGAAAATGATGGTGAATCTGAGCTTACCTGGAAACAGAATCCCAGTCTGGTTCTCACAAGGCCCTCTCAGATACACAACTCAGCCGAACAGAGAGCTCAGAGGCGTAATCCTGGCCGTAGTTGTGGCTCTTAACCATGAACGCAAAGATGACTACCAGCTTCCTGATGTGGTGGAGGTTCAAGCCCAAATTCTCAAACTTGATCTAGCCTTATACACCCACACATTGCACCTCTCTGGAGTGCCTAGAACAAGTGATGACCAACTCCACATCTGCAGATACTCAGCTATGCATCCAATGGTAGCTATGTTTAAAGACGGGTACACAATACAAGTCACCAAACGTGAACCACCAGTCAAACAAGGCGTTGAGCTAAAGATGCATGGGATTCATCTGGTTTACGAAGGGGATGATGATTTTAAAGGCGAAGAGAGTGACTTCACCGAGACACAGAAACTTACCAATTTTTTCAGCACTTTTGAAGAAGGTGAGGCCAGCTCAAAAGGTGGTTCTGAGTTTACATGATCTACTACCACATAGAAGTAAAGAAACTGCACACAAACTGGTGTTAATTAATAAACAAAAAAAAAAGACAAAAAAAGATGTGTTGTTCATATTTGGAGACATGGTGTGTTTTGGCTTTTGTGTGTGTTTTTCTCTTTTAATTTCCTCTTCTCAAGCTTATTTGCTTCTTTTAAGTTCACTACTTTTAGTATGTTTATTTTTATTCTTTACCTTTGCTTCTATAATCAATTAAAAACAAAAAAGAGGAGACTCTTGGTTCCCATGACTCCTTGAACATTCTTTAAGAATTCAACGGATTTGTGAATCTTTGTTTAACAGACATTCAACATATTGGGCAGTTGCGACATGAAGGCCATCAAAAGGATTCTAAATCCTCATCTTGATGAGAAAGTCTAAGAGATAGCAGACTTGCACTACAAAAACTATTTGCCTTTTCTGTCAACTTTTCAAGAGCCCTTCATTATATTATATATAGATACATCATAGGTTGTTCTATATATACAGAGGTCTAAACAGTTAGCTCCATAAACTAAACACATCTGATTCTTCATTTTCCTTCCTGGCGAAAATTTCCAGAATCCAGCCAAATACAATGTTAAATCATTTCATGTTGCAGCATTGGGGCTTCCCAAGTCTCTGCAGCTTATCCCACAAGCAAATCATCTGCCGTGGCTACTGATATGAGCAGTGAAGTAGTCTTCTATGCATCCAAACTGGCAGAACCTGAGGCTGTGAACCACCGCCACTGGTCTAGTCTCGTTGAACTTCTCCACCAACATTCCCATGCTCACATCTTCCATCTTGAACAACTGCATTAACCACCATGTACCAATGACCATTATCAAGAGATGCTAAATGAATCTAGCAGATGCGTCAAAGGTTCACTTACTCTTAACCTCTGATATTCAAAATCATCGAAGATGAACTTGGCTATATCATATGACAAATGTAACCCGGACCATTTGCATACGGAGGATAAATACTCTTCTGGCCATTCCTCGTATGTCACAGCCCATTTCCCGTTGCACAGAGGCTTATGGTAGATATGTTACAGATCGATAAAATAATAAGATAATAATATTTTCAGAACTCTTATATCAATATATAGTCTCATTAAAATTATAAATTAATAATCTATATATATATAATTTTATATAAGTATAAGCTAAACATTATATTGTTGGTTTAATATTCACGAGGAAAATATTTTTTTTTAGCATTTCAATATATTTTGATAATATTAGTAATATTATATCGAAAACCATATAACAATTCTATGAAACATAAAAATATACACCAAATAAGATAATAAAACAATATGAAAGTCAAATTTCTAAAATTTAAAAATATACATATAGTAAAATTAAATATTTTTATATTTTATAAATAAAAATATTTTAAAGTAGAAAAAATCTAAATAAGGAATCTTTGCTAAATTAATATCTCTATAAATTAATAAAATTTCAAAGTCCCAACATTATTAATTTATAGAGGTTTTACTGTAGTTTTCTTTTTAACATAATTAAAACTTTTAAAAGGATAAAATAATGACTCTATTTTAATAGAGTAGACTAGACCATGATCCGCGCGCCAACGCGTGTATGAATTTATGGTTTTTTATTATTTATTTTATTAAATGAAGTTTTTGTAATATTTGATCATATTATATTCACTATAAATATTTTTTGCATCTTTAACTATCTATTTTTGACGAATGTGTGATACCATATAAAAAATTGAGTATATTGAGTTAATTAGAAGATTGTTTCTTTCGTGTGCGATATCATATAAATAATGACCCGTCCACTTAACAGAAATCATGATTTCTTTCATGTGTGATTTTTTTATTTGAATCATTTCCTAAAAACTATATTAAATTTTACATATTTTAATTAGAATATTTTTAAATATCTTTACCTTTTTTTTTTGAAATGCAACTCAATATTTTTAAAAAACAATTATAACAAAACCTTTGAAAAATCTTTTTAGAAGTTTTTTGAAAAATCTGAAAATTAACATTTTAAATTATAATTATCCTAAAATATGATTAGTTTTGATGTAAACGAAAACTAAAATTCTGTCAAAAATAATTATATTCAATGATAATAACAATTTAAATTGATTATTTTAAAAACAAATATATTTACAAAAAATATTGTTAGAAATAAATATTCATTTACCTTTCAAATATAATATGAAAATATTATAATTAAATAATAAAAACCATAAATTTAGCAAATAACAAATGAGTTTTATTATGCTAAGTTTTTTTCATAAAGTTATTCTACCGATAGGAGCAAATAATACCATATAATTGTTTTTTAAAACATAGTCATTCTTAAATATTTTTTTAATAAATAATTATTTTTAAATTTAATCAACTGAAAATAATATACTTACGATTATGTAGGGCCATATCTAGTTTTATTGATGCATGTTATATATTAGTGATGTATGTTTTAGATAACATTTTAATGATGCACGTTTTGAAAAATCTCCATTACTAAAATTATGCACGTAAGGATAACTTATGAGTTTTTTGTTAATTAAATGACATTACGTCCAAATTCATTTAAAGATATTTCATTAATGTAAATGAAAAAGACAAGCAATAAAATAGGTAGTTAAATTCATTTAAGGATATTTCATTAATGTAACTAAAAAGACAAATACTACAAGAAAACACAGTTTTAGCAAGGAAATTTAACGAGGAAAACTAATCCTCGTGAAATTACGTTGACTTAACGATGAAATTGCGAGGAAATAAAGTTTCCTCGTAACGGCCTTGTAAAATACCGAGTAAAGCGATTCCTCGTAAAATCGTCGTAAGTTGACGTGGTTATTCCGAGAAAAATGTGTTTCGTCGCAAATTCGTCGTAAGATTAGCATGATTTTTACGAGGAAATAACTTACGAGGAAAGAACGAGAAATCCACCAACTTAACACGTTTTTTTTGCAACCAACCTAATATTTCGTCGTAAATTCCTAGCAAAATTCAACTACCAGATTCGAAAATTTTCTATAAATATGGAGGTTTGAACATAATTTTAAGCACACCAACAAGAAAAAAAAACGTGAAAAAATGTCGGGCTTGGGAAATATTTTCGAGTTGCGGAGGTGGATGTATATGCATAGAGATGCTAACGGGAGAGTGACGAAAGAATATCTTGCTGGGTTGGAGCGTTTTATGCATCAAGCAGATTCTACACCGCTCGCCCAAGAAAGCGGTAAAATATTCTGTCCTTGTAGGAAATGTAACAATTCAAAGTTGGCAAATCGTGAAAATGTTTGGAAGCATTTAGTAAATAGAGGTTTCACGCCAAATTATTATATCTGGTTTCAACATGGAGAAGGTTATAGTTATGATCAGAATGAAGCTAGTAGTAGTAATAGCAACTTTCAAGAAGAACCGGTTGATCATCAATTGCATAATGCACATAGTTACCATCAGGAGGATCAGCCGATGGTAGATTATGATAGGGTTCATGATATGGTAACTGATGCATTCGTAGCTCATGATGATGAAGATGAAGAACCTAACATAGATTCAAAAAAGTTTTATGAAATGTTAGATGCGGCAAATCAACCACTTTACAGTGGTTGTAGAGAAGGTCTCTCTAAATTGTCATTGGCTGCTAGAATGATGAATATTAAAACTGATCACAATCTACCTGAAAGTTGCATGAACGAATGGGCAGATTTATTTAAAGAGTATTTGCCGGAAGACAATGAGTCTGCTGATTCTTATTATGAGATTCAGAAACTGGTTTATAGTCTTGGGTTGCCTTCGGAGATGATAGATGTTTGCATCGACAACTGCATGATCTACTGGGGAGATGATGAGAAGTTGGAA
This sequence comes from Brassica oleracea var. oleracea, assembly GCF_000695525.1. Taxonomy (NCBI): domain Eukaryota; kingdom Viridiplantae; phylum Streptophyta; class Magnoliopsida; order Brassicales; family Brassicaceae; genus Brassica; species Brassica oleracea. Next base: position 24,331,426 of record NC_027755.1, read on the forward strand.
GAATGTCGATTCTGCAAGAAACCACGATTCAAGCCGCAAGGAAGGGGACGTAATAGGGTACCGTACCAAAGGATGTGGTACCTACCAATTACAGATAGATTGAAAAGATTGTACCAATCGGAGCAGACTGCTGGAAAGATGAGGTGGCATGCCGAGCATACTCAGACGGATGGTGAGATGACTCATCCATCAGATGCAAGAGCCTGGAAAAATTTTAACAAAGTACATCCGAATTTCGCTAGCAATAGCCGGAATGTGTACCTCGGATTATGCACAGATGGATTTAGTCCATTTGGAATGTCAGGGAGACAATATTCATTGTGGCCTGTCTTTCTTACGCCATACAACCTGCCACCGGAGATGTGCATGCAACGGGAGTTTTTATTCTTGACCATATTAATACCCGGTCCGAAGCATCCAAAAAGGTCACTTGATGTTTTCCTACAACCACTGATAAAAGAGTTGAAAGATTTGTGGTCAACAGGGGTGAGGACGTATGACTGCTCAACGAAGAAGAATTTTACGATGCGAGCTATGCTTTTGTGGACCATAAGTGACTTTCCTGCCTATGGGATGTTGTCTGGATGGACTACACATGGGAGATTAGCTTGTCCATATTGTAATGGAACGACAGATGCATTTCAACTGAAGAATGGTAGAAAGACAAGTTGGTTCGATTGTCACCGTCGATTTCTTCCAGTTGGCCATCCGTACCGAAGAAACAAGAATTTGTTTAGGCACAAAAAGGTTGTGAGAGACACTCCTCCTCCATATCTAACTGGAGAACAAATTGAAGCGCAAATCGACTACTACGGAGCTAACGAAACAGTTCGCTGGGGTGGTAATTGGCATGTCCCTCGTAATATGCCTGATTCTTACGGTGTTCATCACAACTGGCACAAGAAGAGTATATTTTGGGAGTTACCATATTGGAAGGATCTCCTTCTGCGCCACAACCTTGATGTGATGCATATAGAGAAGAATTTCTTTGAGAACATCATGAATACAATATTGAATGTCCCAGGGAAGACAAAAGACAACATAAAATCGAGGTTGGACTTGCCGGATATTTGCTCAAGAAGCGAGTTACATATTAAAAGCAATGGGCAAGTTCCCGTTCCGATATTCAAATTGTCTTCAGAAAAAAATCGGTGTTGTTCAA
>NC_027755.1:24336077-24341220 GCF_000695525.1 Brassica oleracea var. oleracea
AGCTGCGCGACGTGTTGGAGACGACACAACATCAGCTGTCGTCGACATAAAACGAGTTGGTAGGAACTATTAACGAGGATTTTACGTGGATTCGTTTTCGTATACTTTACGATTCTATTACGACGAATTACTTTCGTGTTATTTACGTTTTTATTACGACGAATATATTTAGAGGTTTTTGCGGGTCTTTTACGACGAATCCTTTTCGAGTTACTTACGAGGAAACACAACGACCGCATTACGTGGAAACCCCACGTGGTCTTTACGACGAAACCTTAATTCTTCTTTACGAGGAAAATATAACCTCGCTAATGAACGAGGAAATGGCGACGAATCTTCTCTTACGACAAACATATAACGACGAAACGCCTTTCATCGCCATTTCCTCGTAACCCTTCTTTTACGAGGAAATAACGAGGATTTTGGCCGCCGCTATACTTGTATTTTCTTGTAGTGAAAAAATAAAATAGGTAGTTTAAATACATTTAATGATATTTCATTAATGTAACTGAAAAAGACAAGCAAATAAATATGAAATTTAATTAAAGAAGTATGAACATTTTCAAATGGGTACTTATCTTTTAATAATATAGATATTTTACACTAAGATAGTTTGAGGTTTGATGATTTTGGAAATAAATATCCAAAAACTGCCATAAAAATATGGATTTGGTCAGTTTGACAAGAAAGAGCTAAATTATTAAAAAAATATCTGGTTAAAGAAGGAAAAGATAGCTTTGAGGAAAGACGTTGAATGGGTTTAACACTTAATAGTAGTAGAAAATTGAATTCCTTTTTTTAATTGAAACAAACGATACCAAATTTGAGGATAACATATTAGATTTTTGATTGGTATAATTTATATGAAATAAAATTTAAGAATCTATCAAATATAAAATTTAAAATATTGTATTCAAATCATTAATTAGAAAATTAATGTTCTAATAAAAATATATTATAATTAGTAACAATATATTTCAAAATCTCCCCATCTTTAAATATATAATAGAGAGATATGTTAGATATAATTAGCAAAATACTAGATTTTAGTGAAAGTCAGTTCTCAAAAAAATAATACTTAATTTTAGTGAAATATTTAAAAGCAGTTATTAAATAATACTCCATCTGTATAAAATTTCTTACATCTTTTTTCAGGCAATGAATTAAGGTTCATTGACACATATGACCCCAGAACGAAGACTTGGGAAGAGTTAGACTCGGGGCAAACACTGTCGGTGCACTCCTACACTGTTGTTAGGAACAAAGTGTATTTCCTCAACTATAACATACCTGGAATGGGAGTGTTTGATCCAGAGAAGAATTCTTGGAGCTGGGTGTCTGTGCCTCGGGCTGATTTCAGGTTCAAACTAGGGCAATGGAACAATAAGGTTATCCTTTTTAAACGGGGATGTGATTATGAGGTCTTAAGCTGTGACCTTGATAAAGAGGACGCAGACATGTGGAGAGCCACACCGATTATACTATCTGGTTATCACGCCACCAGTGTTCTCATCAACTGTTGATTTTGCAAAAATGTGTGGGGCTGTCAGCTTAATTTGTGTTTAGCCCTCAACTCTGTCGATGTTTCGTTTTATGGTTTATTTCCTCTGTTTATCTTTGCACTCAGAACTAAAAACCTTCAAAAACAAATAAATAATTATTATAGGAGTGATTTACTAGTGACGTAGTCTAAAGTTGCTAAACGTTAGAATACAATAATATTACCTATCCTTCCTTGTACTCTTCTCGAACCAATCTTTAAAGATTCTCTGTTGATGAAACAGAGTATAGCTAAAATAATTCAAACTCCTCATCTTGATGAGGAAGTTGTAAGAGATAGCACACTTGCAGTAGCAAAACTATTTTGAGTTTTCTGTCAACTTTTCAAGAGCTCTTCCTTATATCATATATATAGATACATTATAGATTGTTCTATACAGAGATCTAAAGCAGTTAGCTCCATAAACTCAACACATCTGCGTATTCATTTTCTTTTCAAATGAATCCGGCAAAAAATAAAAAACAATGTAAAGTCATCTCATGTTGCAGCACTGGGGCTTCCCAAGTCTCTGCAGCTTATCCCACAAGCAAATCATCTGCCGTGGCGACTGATAATGAGCGGTGAAGTAGTCTTCTATGCATCCGAACTGGCAGAACCTGAGGCTGTGAACCACCGCCACTGGCCTAGTCTCGTTGAACTTCTCCACCCACATTCCCATGCTCACATCTTCCATCTTGAATAACTGCAATAACCAACATGTACAACATCACATCAACAGATGCTAAATCCACCAAATGGGTAGAAAGGTTGACTTACTCTTAATCTCTGCTGCTCAAAATCATCGACGATGAACTTAGCTATATCATATGACAAGATGTAACCGGGACCATTAGCATAGGGAGGATAATACTCTTCTGGCCATTCCTGGTTTGACAATAACATAAAAGGCTAAGCACACATTACTTGTTAAGCTCAAGTGAGTGTAAAGACTCTAAGCATATGTACCTCATATGTCACAGCCCATTTCCCAGTGCGCAGAGGCTTATGGTAGAAGTTAATGTTTCCAATATAAAGGTTATCTCTTCCTTTAACCTTCTCTGCTTCCTGGATAACAGCATCCACTCGCACAAACGTATCATCGTCACATTTCATTATATACTTTGCCGCCACTGTGCTAACCCCATATTCGCAGATGGCAACGGTCTTGAGCACAACGAGGTCGTAATGATCCATGTACGGTACTATCACAATATCACCAAAGTAGTCAGCTTCTTTCTTTAGATCCACATTGACTTCCTTTCTTGCGTGCTGCAAGAGATTAATTCACATAAGCAAAGACTATGTTTAGGTGATGTTCTGTATAATATCAAGAACTGTGCTTACCAATGCCACGAAAAACCGGGCGACAACTTTCGAGGATCTGACTAGCTTATGCTGCATCCATGACTTCCTCACAGCCATTCTCTCTGCAAAATGGTTACCAGCAGAGAGGATCCCAATGAAGAGCTCTACAGGCTTCTCAGGTAATAACGCAGGAGCTTTCCATATGCTTTGCATCTCAAGATGCTTTTGCGGCGCGAAACTCGGGTTTGTGAAGGGTAAAGATGAAGCGTATATCGAATGCACATCAATGTTCCCCTTCACTGCTAATCCAGTAGCATCCTCTAGAACAAACCCCTGAGATAGAAAAATAACCAATGATAAACCACTAAACCAATGAACTGTTTGTGTTCTGTTACTCACGGTTCTGTAAGGGAAAGACGTGATATGTCTTCCATTAACGCTGATGTGATAACCTTCCATCCCAGCTCTAAGGGTAAGGACAAAGAGCTTCCCTTCTTCAAAAGGGTATGGCCAATCATGTGTTATCTTCTTCCTCCCACCCATTAGCCTTTTCAACCACCATGTGTTCTTTGACTCATCATCACCATCATCATCCCTCTTCCACCTCTCACATTTCACCTCTCCATCAACTTCAACAAAACCCATAAACCAAATAAAAATCGAACCTTTACAAGTCAAACTAAACAATTATTTAAAGTCAACGCTAGTTCAGAAGTCAATACCAGAATCTTCCTCCTCATCACTAGACTCACGCCCATCGCATCGTAAAGCAGAGCCCCACTGCATACGATAACAAGTGTTCTGCTCAATCACTGGCCTCCCACTCCAATCACCTCTAATCCTCGGGTTGAAATGGAGGATCCGAGGCGGATCTTCCCCCTCCACCGCCTTCAACCCCTGCAACTCCATCATGAACTGCGTCACCATCACCGTCTTATCACCTTTCTCCGCGTGCGCCCAGTGCGGCGTCGCCACGACGGTTACCTGAGACCCCAGCGTTAACCCGCACGGCAAAACCAACACCTTGCTCCGGTTCACGAACTCGGGCCCGTTAACCGAAACCATATCCGGACATTTCTCATTCCGGGGGTTGGTTTCTTCCGGTTTGGTTACTAAACCGGAATCGAGCCCGTCCCACATTTTCTTCCCCGTCGAGATCGCCGTTTTGTAGAAGACGGAGAACTCATCGCCGCCGGCGAAGAAGGTCTCGTTGGAGAAGAGTTCGGAGACGGTTTTAAAGTCTCGAACTTTATGCTCCGGGGAGCGAAGCTGGGCGTGACCCACCCGATTAACCCGACCCGGTTTATTTCCTTCTTCTTCTCCGACAGGAGCTCGGTTTGTTTCCGTACCGACAAGCATCTGTCTCGGCAATGCGTCAAAGGAAGACACGTCATCAGACCCGGAAGGGATTTGGAAGCTGATGCAGAGGAAGTAAAAGAGGAGAAGAGCTAATAGGGAGTGAACAAGCCCGAATCGACTCTGTGAGGCGGAGTTTTCGAGTTTGGGCTTCTTCATTGCTCCAAACACAAAACCGTAAGAAAGAATAAGAAAGAGAGGGTCTTTAGTTCAAGAGCTCACAAATTTTGGTAAGCCATTAATGCAAACAAAAAAATGAGAAAAGGTCAAAACTTTTTACGATTTTGGGTTCCAACTTTTAAGCGAAATGCACAAGGGGACGAAAGATTTGAAGAGGGGAATAATAATGATTCTGTGTTTCTTTTGGGAGGTCACTATCCGGCGTATGAAGATGATGATGGTCAGCCAGTTACTGTTTCAGAACCACGTCGTTTTAACGAGTTCACACACTGGGAAAGGGGAAGACAAATAGTTGGACCTTTGTGTGTGGAATAATAAAGTTACGACCTTTCATAAAGCTTTTTTGAGAAGCTAAGCTTGTTTGTAATCAATTATGAACGGTAAGAAACACAAACTTAACCGGTGATATCATCAAAACTCCAAATACAAATGAGAATTGGGCCAAAAAAAAACCTCAACTTTGTACGAATTGCCAAAAGAAACATAAAATTTTGAGCTGGCCAAAAAACTTCGCTGACTTGCCAATTTAGCACGCCGTCAACAAATTTAACAGAAATATTTGACATCGTTTATTGTTGGCGTTAAGTGAAACGACGTCGTTTTACATGATTTGAAATTAAAAATATATAGACCCCTGTATTCGAACTCAGGTTGGTTGGTCAAAAGGCAAGGTATTTTACCACTAGGCTACTCACATTTTCAATGTACTTACTAGCATGTTTACTTTTATTTGGTACATATTAAATATAAAAAATTCTCTAA
>NC_027755.1:24341306-24358235 GCF_000695525.1 Brassica oleracea var. oleracea
ATAAAATTAATTTTGAAATTAAAATAGAAAATAAAATTTTATTTTTTCTTTTCATAAAATAAAAAATCTTCCAAAATTTTCAATTTTTTTAATACATTTGCTAAAAGTTGAAATTAATTATACACACATAAAAAGTTGATAATTGTAACTTTGATTTTTTGAATTTTATTATAATTTTTAAAAAATTTGGATTTTTTTTTAAAAATGAAAATTTTGGAAACTTTTTGACTTTTTAAAGAAAAAAAATATTTTAATTTTAATTCAAAATTAATTTTATGAAAATTTTGGGAGATTTTTTTTTAAAGAAGTATAAAATTTTATTTTTTTAAAGAAAAATAAAATTTATTTTCAATTTTAATTTCAAAATTAATTTATAAAAAAAATCTTTATTTTTTTCAATTTTTTGGAATTTAAAGTTCGTTTTAATTTTATACAAAATTTTGGAAGAGTTTTTATTTTTTAAAAAGAAAAATAAAATTTATTTTCAATTTTAATTTCAAAATTGATTTTATAAAAAAAATCTTATTTTTCAATTTTTTAGAATTTTAAAGATCTTTTTAAGTTTTTAGAGAATATTTTTATATTCAATCAGTACCAAATAAAAGTAAACATGTTAGTAAGTACATTGAAAGTTCCACTAGCCTAGTGGTAAAAGATCTTGCCATTTGACCAAACAACCTGGGTTCGAATCCAGTGGTCTACATATTTTTAATTTCAAATCATGTAAAACGACGTCGTTTCATCTCATTTGAAAACGACGTCGTTTCACTTAAGGCCAACAATAAACGACGTCAAATATTTCTGTTAAATTTGTTGACGGCGTGCTAAATTGGCAAGTCAATGAAAGCTTGGTATTTTTTTGGTCAGCCCAAAAGTTATGTTTCTTTTGACAATTCGTGCAAAGTTAAGATTTTTTTGGCCCAATTCTCAAATACAAATACAAATTGACCGCTAATATCATTATTAGTTTCGGTTATATTTTAGAAATATCACAATAAAAATGAATTCTTGAGTTTATAATATTATTTTAATGATTCAAGACAGCCAGGTGGTTTTGAGAGAGATAGCAACTACACATTATCAAAAAAAAGTTGTTAAACGGTAAGCATTGTTTTTTTTTTTTTTTTTTTTGCTCAACAACGACTTTATATTAATCCAAACTTTAGAGTCTTACATTGGGCTTATCAGCCTCAACACATGAATTCAACCACATAGGCACCATAGAATATAACTTAGGAACAAATGACGTAAACGTAGAAGTCTCCTTCGCTATCCTATCTGCTGACTTATTACCACTCCTCGGATGATACTGTACTTTGAAACCTTCATTTGCATTCAATGAGGTCGAGATATTTTGTATGATGGGAGCAAGTACCGACCATATTTCCTCTTCTCCGTTGAGCATTCTTGCCAACATTTGTGAATCTGTTTCAACGGTAAGCATTGTTTTAACATTATTATTCTGGGAAGTTTTATATTTTGTTTGACATGAATCATCATTAGTATATATATGTGGAGTTTGCAAAATTAGACCACAAGTGACAACGTACTTAATGGTAATGGGGGTGAGAAATTAGACCACAAGTGCCCGGCTGCAATCCATTTTAGTTGTTCATGTCGTTTAGTTTCATTTTCACTGTTCATTTCCCAAATTCAAAATTTAAATGATTTACCTGGGACCATTTACCGCAGAATATACAAATTAATCACCTTAATAGATATATGAATATTTATGTTTTGTTTTACAGATGCCCTAAAATCATCAAGTATTCGATTATATTTTATAAATCTGATTTATTTGCTAGAATTATGGGAACTCAATTGGGTAAGAATGATATGACCCATGATTTATGATCTGTAGATTGTAGGCTAAAAAGTATTTGTTTTTAACTATAGTTGAGTTCTTCAATATATAATACGAAGCGTGACCAGTAATATTATGGGTCCGATCTTTAAGCAAACATAGGTAACATATGCACAGCTTAGTTAGATTAATACTTTTAAGCGAACCATTGTTTTTTTTCTGAAACTTATTTTTAAACGATTGTTGCTCTAGGGTTTGTATCGACATATTTCAGTTATATAGTTTCTTTTAAGATAATTCAAAAAATTTAATCAGTTCTTGGTGTAGTATGGTTTCTCATTTAATTTTTGTATATATCTATCTATAATAATAAAGGAGAGTTTTTTCTCACCTTAACCCTCCACATCATTTTTCTATATGGGGCATTTCTGGACACGTGGCAGACTAAGAATTTTCAGTTTCGAAAGGTTTTGTTATGGCATTTGGGTTTTTAAAATATGTTTTGTTCAGGCCCATTGAAGTGTAGGGTTTACGTCATTTTCTGAACTTGGATTTTTACAGCTCAGCTGCCGACTGATTCAGATGACGTCGCCGATCAACTCTCAGTAACCTCCTCCACTCTCATTAATATGTACTTTAAACCGAGATTTAACGTGATGTACTTTACTCTCAAGCTTTCGATTGAGCTTAAAAAATGTAAAAGACGACGGTAAATAGGGTTTTAGCACTGAAAAAGTATCACCAATTTTAGCTAGAACCTCCTACAAATTTTTAAAAAATTCCAATTTACTTCTCATTTTTCCAACTCCATTTTAAACGGTTTAATAATTGATTGAAGTATCTAAAACAACAATGAAGAATATGTCTACTCTGACATAGAAACAATATTGCAAGTTACGTTATTTTAAATTTAATAAAAAAATGGATAGTAAGAATCAAAATAATATAATGGCACGATAGAAAATATGTATATATCAAACACATCAAAAACCAAGTTTTAGACAATATAACACCAAGTAGTGTTCTTTTTTTTCTTTTTCACCAGTGTTCTTTAGATGTAGCAATTCAGAAATAATAAAAATAGAAGATAAAAAAATGGAATATGCACATAAATGTAGAAAATGGACAATTGTGTCAAAACATAAATGTAGAAAATGGACAATTGTGTATTTATTGATCTAATAAATTCAAAGTATAAAAAGAAAATTTGAGAATAAATTTGACCAAATAAAAACAAACCATTTAAAATTATAAATATTATCAAAGGATATATTTTCAAAGTGAAAATACAATTAGAAATCAGAAGTCAAAATCTAAACTTACAATATACACAGCAAGGTAAACAAACTAAAATCAAATATGATAAGTTACAAAAAAAAATAAAAACCAACATTATGCAAAACAATATATATATGATTGCAATATTTCAGAACATTGTTATAGATATTATTTTTGTTTTTAGATTTTGAAAAATTTAAAATATATATGAATTTAAAAATTTTTAAAATAATTTAAACGGGTTATCGGAACTCAAACCGTATCCGAACCAAAATTTATACCAAACGGTTCTGAAATCTTTAACTCCGAAGACCCGAAATCTGAATAGACCTGTAGCAAACCCGAATGGGTAGCCGAACGTCCATCCCTAATTTCAACTATTAACACTAATAAAGGAAACACAGTTTAACACTAATGGCACCTACTACCAATATCAAATATATCAAATAGCTTACATTTTGAAATCCTATAATCTGCAAATCAAAATAAAAATATTCGTTGCATAAATATAAAACAAAAAAACACATACATTTACATGTTTCTTTTTCCAACATCGATTCTACTTTATGTTTTAAGTTCAACTATATTTACTTTGATGCAACTATCAATTATTTATTCTATTTTTATTGTATTAATCTATGAAAACAATTTATGCTATTTTTCTTTGACCTAAGCAACTACAAAACAAAGTGATACACTATTATTACTAACCACTATCAAATGGATCAGAAAAAACAATTTTAAATTCATTAGAGAATAAAATATACAAACCCGGCGCGTAGCGCCGGAATACCACTAGTAAATTATAAATCAAACTTCGGTGTCCTTTCTAAAATTATTTAATTTTCTTTGCGATTATGATGTTCATATTCTTTGGAATTTTGGGCATCACAGGACATCACTTTGCTTGCGCCGTTGCACGCATGGTAGTGAGCAAGAGCGGACCCACGCTAATGTGTACAAGCCACATGCCTCCGATTGAGATTTCAAGTTGTAAATAATAAGTTAATTGCCTCAATGGCTTTCATTGTTCCCGTTGAGATCCAATATCAGCAGCTCGAGTATACACATTACAATTCTTTCACTTGAGGGATTTTCCAGACTTCTTCATTCCCTCTCAAGATTGTAATTCTACTCTCTAAAGAATTTTCAAGACGACCAAAAGTTTGATGTTTCCCAGGGCGTTCCTGGCCAAGCAAGATAAAACATTAGTCCGAAGTTCTTAAAATTTTCAAAAATATATATATAAAAACAGGGTCGTGCCTGAGTAAAAGCCAATCAAGCATATGCTTGGGGCCTTGAACAATTATATAAATATTAGGGGCCAAATCCTAACAGAAATTACTAAGTGGCTAGGTTGGTTATGTACCTATTAGAAGTAGATAAGGTGCCCAGTTCGATTCTTCCCCATAACATTTTAAATTTTCATAATTTTGAGGGGCCAAATTAATAATTGGGCTTTAGGGCCTAACATTCTCAGGCACGGCCTTGTATAAAAATAGACACTAAATTTGTAAAAAAAAAATTTAGGTCCCCAAATTATTGAAATTCTTCTTAAACCGTGTATAACTCCTAAAATCTCAGAACCGGCCATGTTGTCTCCACGGAATAGTACCCACGATCTCTGAAACACAGGATGTTAATAAGCTAAAGGAGCCAAAAGCAAACTTGTCACTAGGCAGATACATACACAAATCCTCTCTAAAATGGAATCTAGAGGTTGTCAATTTGAAATAGCTAATGCAGATTCTTGTAACCATTTTTTTTGGTACAAATGTTAAAAAATATGGTTTCACCTCTTTGCCGGGAACCCAAGCATTGTAAATAGTCCGTCCCAGCGCAAATTGAACTCAGGTGATGGTAGTGACAGCCGCAATCCCTTAGTACTAGGCCAACTCGACGTTGGTTGTAACCATTTTTTGTAAAGCTAAAAACAATCTAGATAACAGTTTGGAATCAAAAGTTATTCATTCCGAGAACAAAGTAAGCTTAATGCAATATATCATTAACTCAATGGATGATGGATCTCCACAGAAACGGACCTACATATTCATCTCCCATGAAAAGATAGTATCAGGAGCAGCGAGGAGATCGTATAGGACCACTGTAAACGGGCTACGAAAATAGGCCTATCTAGCCAAGTTATATGGTAATCCTTATACCTGACCTGGTGGCTTTTACTTCTTTGAAAATTATGAAAATATTGTTGTTACTTGAATTTTTTTAAGCGAAATAGTTCTCCCATAGTTTGTTTTGAAGTCGACCTGATTTTCATTCTTAACCCCATAACATCAGACAGAGCCGTGCCTTCATGTGACAGTTTGAAACATTGGCCTAGGGCATCATATTTATATATAAAACTTAGGGCATTTTCAAAAAGTTATTTGATATAATCTATTGATGAAAACACTTTCTGAAGTTATAACTTGAACTTAGATAACAACTTACGTTCTTAAAACTTTTTTGGTATAGTCAAAGCCTAAGTATAAAAATCAATTAACGGCTGTTATATCTATATTATCTTTAAATATTTTATTCTTTTTATTTAATATATGGCACTTATTTTGTTTATTTTTTTTATAAAATATTCACTGTAATAAAAATATATTAACGATTTCTAAGCCCAAATAAATATTGATATCATTGTGATTACTTTTTTGTCTATTATTATTTATTCTAAATCTTCCAAAGTAAACCTCATGATATAAGTTTTGAATAAATATTATTTAGGCTAAAATAAAAGTTTTATCTTACATTTTTATTTTATAAATGAAACATAAAAATAAAACTCATTTTTTTAATTTTCTAATAGCACATTTTACAAAAATAATTGTATTTTAATATTTTACTGTAGAATATTTTTTTTAGTTTGGCCTATGGCATGAAAAATCCTTCGCACGGGTCTGACATCAGAGTCCGTGAACATTTTCATTCGGCTCTTTTTGGCCAAAGATCAAACAATAGATTACATACACCTGATTAAAGAAGGTTCAACTCCAAGCCATTAATCAAAATTTCTAGCAGTTTCGGTCCACGTAACATCACCAAAACAAAGCATTGAGAGTGATATAGATGCATAATTATCAGTAGTATATATAGTTGTGTTGTGAACCTGTGACGATCTCCTTTAGCTTCATGAGGATGCTGCTCTGTGAAGTTTTGCTTCTCTGGTGGCCATCTCGAGATGAACAAACTAGACAAAAGTAGTTATGCTTGTCTAGTGTTCAAGCGAGTCAACATCGATCATTAAGTGCGCAGCATCATTTTATCTTATATGACTTCGAGTTCGAGATGAACATTAGACAAAAGTTACTAGACGCTTTTTGCATAACTACTTTTGATAGTGGATATGTTGTTATCCAAAATTAGAAACAACTTAACAATTGAGATCTTCTGAACCGCAGGTCAAACTCACTAGTTTACGTGGAAAAGTCAGCCGAGAATTTTAACTGTATTAGGATAATGATTCATGAATCTTTCTGCCTTTAAAGAAAGTAAAAGAGTGATCAAATTACAAACTTAGAGATTGTCACTATCTTGTCGTTTATAAATGCTTTTACACAAAGTGAAGGCAAAAATCTGACGCAGCAGGCTAACAATACGATAAGAATGATCGAGTAAATCTGACATCTCATGATAACCAAATTGAAAGAAAATAAAGATAAGGAGACGTAACTTAAATATACTATAAAGATCTTTTGGTCTGGCCATAACATCAAGGTAACTATATAGCTGACGTTACACTATTATCCAAACGGGTTTGAGCAGATAGAACATGACCTCGTGCTAATTTTTTTTTTTTTGTTAATATTAGGCTATTAGCGTTCGAACGCTACATATAGATTATCCTGAAAAGTCTGAAATTTATGTCCATAACTATTCATATATCCAAAGTAATTTTTTTAATTGATTTAATATAAATTTTCGTCCAAAATTAATTTGAATCTGGAACACAAAAATAATATTAAATCAAGATTCAAATTAATTTTGGACGAAAAATTATATACAAGAGTAATATTATTGTATATAATATAGATAATTCAATAAAAAATAACTTGTTTACAGAATAAACTATATAATATGGATAAAAGGAATACTTCCATGTATACACATGATGTGCTGGAGATTGGGTTGCTTTAGAATTTGGATAGTGTACGGATTCATGGTATCATTTCGCAAGTAATTTTTTTTTTTGTAATAGTCCTCCTTATTCCTAAGTTTTATTAATATAAAACTTTTTATACACTACTTAAAGAAATATTCAAAAGAAAATACAATTTCCTTCGTGTCTATCCACAAGTTATGCCACCTTTCTCTGCTGATATTCTAAGTCAATAAATACCTAACGGATCTTCTCAAGTTTCTGCAAAATCCAGTTTTTGTTTAATCCTGTTGATTGATCAAAATGAAGGCTTCATATTGTGTTAGTCAGAACTTGTCCATGTCTTTGAAATGCATGGTAAGTGACCTTTCTTCGATTGCGATGTCGTTCTGTATTTTGGAAAATTCATCTGCCTTCTTATTGTTCTTTTAACGTTCGGGTTATACGAAAATAACAGATGCATGCATAATATATGCACGACCAGCCAATATAGCTTATACAGGTGTGATTAGTAACCCTTTATTGAAATGAACACTAACCGTTTTATCTCTTACATTTTTCATTATATGTAACCTTATATAGCTCTTTTTTACTGTTTAAATATTTTTACCGCATAAAATCACCAATCGGAAATAATTTATTTGACGGAGTCTTGTAACTTGTCACACAAGAAAACAAAAACCCTTGGAACATATGATCACTCTGTTTAGAGAATTCTGTCTTTTTTCTTTACCAATCTGTTATGTATCGGTTAACCTCACGCGTGAACTCTGTTTCATATCTCCGGTACAACAGAAAGAAGATGAAAGTCAGATTCATAAGTACAGAAAAGGAAGCAGATATGTTTGGTGGGGTTATGAGGTCAACACCTCTTCAGATGATTGCATCGCTGCCATTAACTCCTATTCTCACCAGGTTCATCTATCTTTTCTAGAGTAGGGTTGTACTTTCCTACCGTTTCTCTTTTATGTCAGTCCCGTTTTGGTTTTTTGACATTGTTGTATGTCTGATGAAGGTTCTTGGCTATGGAAGAGAGAAGAAGGTGATTCTAGAAGCTCCATTGTATGATAAAGATTGTGTTTTGGGCAACGTTTTGGCTGCCCATTGCCTTATCTCTTCTGACGTTTCCAGAGCCAAAACCTATGCTAAAGCTGCAGAATCTCATCTTGTAAGCTCGCTCTATCTTGTTATCTACCCCTTATAGTGTCTAGTTTAGTGTCGTTTGAGCTCTAAAATTCATTGGTTTTACTTTTAGGGAAAAGCTACACCGTATGAGAAAGCAGTTTTCAAGGCTGTTAATTACTTGATATCTGATCATATGGACGAAGACGTGGCTTTGGAGTTACACTCTAAGGTTAGGATGTTTCTTGGCTTCTGGTTCTTCGTAGTTCTGCTTGATCTCCTAGCCGTTATTCTAACTCTCATGTAAACTCTTTATATTTTGCAGTTATTGAAAAAGTTTCCCAAAGATTTGCTATCTTGGAAGAGAGTAGAGATTCTCTGTTTCTACATGGGTCGACCTGATCTCTCTTTGCCTCTGTTTAAGAAGGTGCCTCACATGTTGATCATATTGATGGTTACTGCATGGTTAACATTTTAATTACTTTGTCATCACTATCTGTTGTTTACTTCACTTGGTAGATTATACCGGAGAATCGAGACCAAGACTATGTTTATGGTATGCTTGCCTTTCCCTTATTGGAGCTTGGACATTTAGCAGAAGCTGAGAAAGCGGCTAGGAAAGGATATGAGATCAACAAAAACGACTCTTGGGCTCATCATTGCGTGAGTTCCACGTTTATTACCCAAGTCTTTTGGTAATATTTCCTTTTATCCATATGCAAGCTTACATTTGTGTATGTTTGAGCAGTTGTGTCATGTTCTTCAAACTGAATGTCGTTTCAAGGAAGCAGTAGAGTTCATGGAAGGATGCGCAGCTTCATGGGATTCTTGCTCTTCCTTAAGGTATAAAAATCATTTTCAAATTACTTAGAAACATCTTCTGATCATCTACTAAATAAATATATAAATAGGTATTCGCATAATTGGTGGCATGTAGCTGTTTGTTACTTGGAAGGAGGGTCACCCCTAAGTAAGGTACAAGAAATATATGATCATCAAATGTGTAAAGAACTGGAGAAAGAAGATGCTGTTGCTACAGATGTAAGTATCCCTTATCATGTGTCTTCCCCTTTTAAATAATGGAACATGGTACTTCCATAATAAGCAATATAATGTCTTATACTTGTAATACTGAACTTCAGGTTTATATGGATGCTCTCGGTTTGTTGTTACGCTTGGACACACGCGATAAACAAGATGAGTTTTTAGACAGACTAAAGATCCTAGCAAACTGCTTGACTGATGAAGTAAGTAATCCATCTATATGTTTGCCTTGCATTTATTTGCACTTCTTACAAAGTTTGCGTGATTTCAATTGTTCAGGGAATGTGGTATCAGGAGTGGCTCTTTGATATTACAATAATTTGGGCATTGAGCAAAGTTGGAAACACTTCACAGGCACATGTATTGCTCGAGGGCCTCAAGTCCCGGTTAGTTCTTCTTTCTCTTTTGTGACATTTTTCAAATGAAATTTTTGTTTCTTAACTCATCTAATTCTAACAGAACATCTAAGATGAGCAAGAAGAAACAACAGTTGATGCAGAAAGCCATCCAGGTCAGTTCTTATTGATACTGACTTATAAACTATATGTTACTACTTGAATTCTTTTATCATATCATAAGATCGTTTTTCTTAATTTAAATCAGGTTGCTGAAGCTGTTTATGAATATGGGAAAGGCAACTACAAAAAAGCTCTAGAACTGCTCGGTCCAGACTTTGACGCTGCTGACTATAAGGTAATGCATGTTCTTGCATTTATTGAAGAAAATACAGCAAAATGATTTTACCTCTTTCGTGTTCAAAATAGGTGATTGGAGCATCGGATTTACAGATGGATGTTTTTAATGAAATATGGTACAAACTGTTGTTACTCAACGGCAAAACTTCTAGTGGTACACTCACGAAAACACTTTTCTTCAGCTTGTTTTTTTCCCTTTACAAAGCTAACTCTGCGTTTTAAACACATTGCAGCGATTAAAGTACTGGAGAAGAGGATCAGACAGAGAGATGGTGCTCCTTTCTTGTGGCGTTTGCTGGTATTCTTTAAGTCACTTTATATGTGCATAACTATTGATTCAGGATACTTTTATACGTCTACATGGAATGATTTGTTTTTACGGTTTATGAAACGTTGATGTGCTGTAACAGGAGAAGAGTTACGCTATGGAAGGCAATACAGAAGCTGTCATAACTGCGTGTGAGAAAGCCAAGGCGTTGGAAGCTTCATATTTCAAGTTTGATTGATTGAACCAAAAGAAAAAACAGCATCGTCCTGTCATCCTTTTGACATGCTTTTGCACTCTGTTACAATAATTTAACTCGTTATGGTCATATAGGTCAATGTAAAAATTGACCATAAAGTTATGGTCATATAGGTCAATGTAAAAATTGACCTTAAACATTCTATGTAAATTTGGTTCATAAAAGACTAATAGACGTTCACGTAAGATTACAGGATTCAAATTGTCAATATGTAAGTTTTGTATTACTTTTTTCAGCAACATAAATAGACTCAAGGATCTGCTAACTAAATAGAGGAACTCTGTGTCTTTATGGACAAAATAGGACGATTGACTTCGTACACCGCGTGCAAAAGTGTCCCGCCTTTGTATTATGAATCCTGGGAATATGCCGGAGATGATGATTTTTTCAGTATGATGCATCACTAAGAACTTCCAAATGTCATTAGTTTGTGATTAATAGAAAAACAAATAGTGCTAAGACTTGTTAGTAATTTTTAAATAACTGTCACTGGACATGTTTCTTCATTTCATTTGAGAAATTTTTGATTTGAATTTTTTTTTTTAAATTAACAAAAAAAATTCATGGGGAAATAGTGACATTTTTTGAAATAATGTTAAATTTATTCAAATTAAAAATTTATTAATATATTGCACAAAAAAATACCACATATACTTATAAAAAATTTATTTGAATAAATTTAACATTCTTTCAAAAAAAATTACTTCATCCGTTTCACAATACTTGATGTTTTAGAAGATTTGTGTTGTTTTATAATAGATGATGTTTTGATATTTTAATGTTATTTTTAATTTTATTGGGAACTGTGTAGCCAATTAGATATTATAATCATTTATGTAATTGGTTGAATGATATTTAAATTATATTTTAAAACTACTTTTTAGAAAAAAATAAATTTCTTAATCTTTGTGCATTGAGTTAAAATATCATGTATTGTGAAAATGAGGGGGTATAACCTTACTGAAAATTTATTTATATTATATGTTATATATGATTTTTATCAAATACATATTAACTCTATTTTGCTTCTTCTCAGATATAACTCCCAAGTTCAAAAGTTATAAAACATTAGAATATAATTTATAAATTTTAATCTTGGAAAGTAAAAGAAATGTTAATATTCTGATTTTGGTCTGGAACACAGGCTAAAATATAGTTGGTGTCTTGGGATTCTCGCCACTGACTCTTTGTCATGATTGGAAGTTTGCAAATCCAGAAAATGTAACATTGTGCATGCATGTGTGCTACTTTGAAATCGTGAGACTCGTTATAAAGACGTGAAGCAACCAACACGTTCTAAACGCTAACAGAACATGCTATCATATTGTGCTGACGTCGAAACTAAAACGCGGTAATATCCAGTCGGCAAAGTCTGACATTTCCAGTTTACTTTACAACACTAACCAGTCCCGTGTCCGCTTAACCACAAAAGCCCATACACATATAAATACACAGACCACATCTTCACTTCTTCTTACATATATATTCCCCACTCATTAATTTTTTTTTTTAACAGAAGACGAGCAGCTTCAGCCAAAAGGAGAAGACAAGTAGCTTCGACCAAAACGAAACAGCATCAGCAATGGAGTTTTTCCAGAAAGCTAAAGCTATTCGAATGCGTAACAGCCACAACAAGTATCTATCAGCAGACGACGACGGAGAAACAGTGACTCAAAACAGAAACGGTTCAACCAAAAACGCTCAGTGGACCGTCGAACCGGTTCCCGATTCATACACTGTAATCCGTCTTAAAAGCTGTTACGGTAAATACCTAACCGCTTCAAACGAGCGGTTCTTGCTCGGAGGCACGGGGAAGAAGGTGGTTCAGTTAAAACCGAGTCGACCCGACTCGTCTGTTGAGTGGGAACCGGTGAGAGAAGGCTCCAAGATCAAGCTCAAGACGAGATACGGTAACTATCTAAAAGCTAACGGTGGTCTTCCTCCGTGGAGAAACTCCGTCACGCACGATAATCTTCATTTGTCGGCTACTCATGATTCCATCTCGTGGGATGTTGATGTTGTTGAGTTCCTGATCAATCTTCAAGTGACGGCGGAGACAGAGCAGCCTCTGGAGCATAGGAGGACATCACATTCGAGAACGTCCTCTCTTTCACTGAAATGTGATCAAAGTGTGAGTTCTTTTTTTATAATTATAAAAACACCCTCACAATTGGTTTAAATTACAATCTTGACACGAGTTTTGATTTTGATTAGTCGGTTGTGTATCCACCAAAATCGGGTGGGAGAACGATTTACTACCATATAGTTGATGATGAAGGACACGTGGGAGATGAATCAACCGTTGGATATGCTTGCACATTTAAAGGGAACAGCGTGGCCGAGCTAACTCAGACGCTGCGAGAAGAAACGTGCTTGGTGGATGCTGTGGTGTGCACTCGCAGTCCATTAGATGGCAAGCTGTTTCCCCTCTGTTTGCAACTTCCTCCTAACAGTGGAACATTGCATGTCGTTTTAGTACCTTTCTGTGCTAGCATCTAGACGTGAAGTAGAAAAAGAATCTACCAGGGTCAAAATTTACATATGCAAAATTACTCAACTAATGAAGGTGGTCAGACCATGAGAATTTAAACAATTAATCAAAATATATAACAATTATATGCATATATTATATCAAATTCAAAATTTCACAGGGGTCAAACTGACCCATGTGATCCTTCATTGGCTCCGCCACTGAGTATTAGTATCCCATATTGTTGTAAATGTAATGTTTTCCTAGTAAGCAGTTGCAATCGTTTTTATTCTCATTATCTGCTTGAAGCTCTCTCACCATATTCAGTTATGACATTAGAAATGAGTGATTGGCTTCTTGTGTAGTGGAGCATTATGATATGAACCTTGTAGGAAGTCTAGAAGATAATCAGAGTTGGTAGCTGGTATACAAGACTCGTGGTACTTGAGCATTGCTTGCTCTTTAGTAAGAGTTGATATAACAAATACAAATATTCACAAATGAAGTCCATATGCGAGCATCACTAACCTGAAAAAATCAAATAGCACAATACTAATGACCTTAGTCAGTATTCACTATGCATCAGTCCACCTTAAAGTGGGTTGTCAAACCTATCCCTTTGGAAACGTATCCTTTTTTTTTGTCCAGTTGTATAACGTTCTGTCTTCTTCATCTGTAAGAAAATAAATTTGCATGATCTGTGTGTACTTTCGTTTGTTATTTCCAAGAACCTCCTAAACTGATAAAAAATCATTAAAAATATCTAATCCGCGACAAATAGTTTAGAAAAAATCTCAAAGTGTAACCGAATAATTGAAAATGAGATTGCTCCGATAAATAACACTGTATTAAAATATTAATCTAGAAATTAGGACTAATCAATCTATCAAAATTATCCAATCTATAAATAAGAACTCAATAACCAGTCGCTTCAACTTATCCCCATCTCTCTCTCAAAAAAAAAAAAACCCTAACCGTCTCATTTTCTCCAACGCCGCTGTTCAACGGTGGTGACTCTCCTCACTCGTTTAAACCGATCTCCAACACCATGGCTACTACCGCTACCTCAGACGCCGGAGAAGGACCAGTGATGGCCCTCATCAACAAACGCCTCCGCGCCCTCCGCAAGAAACTCAACCGAATCGCCCAAATGGAAGAATCGATCTCCCAGGGCAAAACCCTAAACAAGGAGCAGCAAGAAGTCCTCCGCTCCAAACCCTCCGTCCTCGTCCTCATCGAAGAGCTCGACAAGCTCCTCAATCCCCTCTCCAACGCCGTCTCCGAAGAAATCGCCCTCGCCACGACTCACCACAACGCTCCCTCCTCCGATCAAACCACCACGGTGGCGGTGGCCCCGGAGGAGAAGGAGAAGGAGAAGGAGGTCGAGAAGCTGGAGGATTTGGTGAATCTGTTGTACTTTGGCTCGCTCTTCGACGTGAAGTCGCAGAACGAGCTCGCGTCGATTATGATGACGAGGACGCACGAGAGAGGGTGCTGTTTGGTGTACGATACGGTTACGGATGAGTCCACCGCGGATCTGCTTTGTGATAAAGATCTGGACTTGATCTCGCGACTTTGGAGTATGATGGTGTCTAGGCCTGCGGATTCGAGTTTGTCTCATAAGAACGCTTTGGAGCGTTGCGTTGAGCATGCGAAGCTGTGGTTGGCTAACTCGGATCAGCCGATTGCTTCCAACTGTGAAGTTTCGTGTAAGAAAAAATACCAACTTTGTTTTTGAGTTTTGGTTTCTAGTTATTGAGGTTTTCGTGTGTTTCAGATGCTACCTTGAGAGAAAAGGTGAAGAAGATTATGGGTTCTAATTACTTCACTATTACCCCGGAGATGGTAGTGGCGCCCGTTGAAGCAACGGCTGAAGCTGGTAGCTACGGTTCTTTCCAAGTCGCTGCTGACAGTGAGCAAAAGGTATTCACATTTTTAGTGTATATGATTCATGGCTTTGTGAATGCGAAGCTCTAACTTGATCTGAATGAGGAGATTAGTGATCTCCTTTCTCTAGTTGGGGTGAGATGAAGTTTCATTTGTGAAGGAGTCAGTCTGTATCGGATTCAATCGCGAGAGTGAGATGTGGCATGAGAACATCAGTAAGCTAAGTTGTTTTGTTAGGATAGAGAAGTATATATCTTAAGTTGCTTGTTTGGCTGTTACAAGTGTTGTTTTGGTTTTAGAGAACACCGAAAGAACACTTCATCCTGGCTAGAATTGTGTTCTACTATATGCTTCTGGTTTATTCATGCGAGTGGTGGTGATTACAAATCGTTACAATATTTGTCTTCACTATATTGATTATGGAATGTTGAGACTTGTTTCTGAGTGTCTAGTTATGTGCTGTTGAGAACACACAATCTATTCCTTTGTGTTCTTTCGAGCAAGACTGATGTTCGCTGTTGTTTGCAGGAAGAAGACGCATCAAACTTTAAAGAACAAGAATCTTACGTTAACGATCAATCTGAGCAACCAAAGGTAATCTTGCGAAATGCGAATCCTTAAAAGTATCTTTAAACCGATTGTTTGAGGCTGAATCTGATGATTTTATTTATCTATTTGGGTTTGAAGGATGAGTCAGTAGTGACGGAAGGAGAGGTGGTTCAAGGACAGCAGGAACAAGGCTACACTCAGGTGGAAGGAGGGAGGTCAAAGAGAGATTACCAGCAGCAACAGTATGTGCCACGAGGATTCCACCAGAACCAGAGAGGTCATCGAGGTGCTAGAAGAGGCCATTCCAATGCCCCCCTGGGAGGTCGTGGTGGTGGTGGCGGATACTCAAACGGGCGGTATGAATCTTATGATAATTCAGGTGGAAACGGTTACCAAAGGAGCCACTACAACAACAGAGGAAGGGGACGTGGTGGTGGAGGAAATGGCCATTCATACAACAACAACCACCAAGACTCTGATGTTAGTGTTGCGTCTTAGCTTTGCTGCCTCTTTATGGCTTTTGAGTGCGTCTCTCTATGTTTTCCGCTATAACTCATATATAAGCCTTGTCTCGGGTTTGGAACTTTAATCAAATGGCGTTCTTTTGTTATGTATGAACTTTTGTTTTTGTCTTTTGTGGCCATCAAAATGCTCCTTTCTTTTTCTCTTCACGAGAGCCATTACATATTCATCCAAACAGCAGAGTAACAATTAGCGTATGAAACGTAGCTTGTAGATAGTCAAAAATCTGTATATCTCAAATTTTCCATCACTGTAATGATACAAAACCCATTATGTTCATCTGACGAGAATCATGCAAACAGTTGAGTTCTTGCACTGTATAAATGTTACACACATTAGTTTATATAGTACATCCATTTTTATGATGAAGTTGGCGAAGAAGAAAGCTGTTGTTTTCGCCTTACAACATAGGTAAATCCACTTCCGCAATATACGTTGGTCTCTTTAGTCTGCAGGTCTCCACTTCCTAAGCTCACCAGTTGAGGATTGGTCTGATCATTGGTGTCTCCATGACCTAGCTGGCCATGTTCACCCCATCCCCATGTCTGAACTTCTCCACTCTCTGCAAGGCAATATACACAGGTTGTTTGTTTATAAACTGAGAAAGCCTGAAGAACAAAGAGATGAAATGTCTCCCTCCCTCCGGGAAAATGAGCATTTAATTCCCGAAGTATTTGAAATCGGCAGTTTTAATACTCAAGTATTGCTTGCGCATACTTATTCCCCAACTAATAGTTGACTGCGCAAAATTGAGAACAAAATAGTCAACTGTTAACTGATGAACGAAAAAATAACGGTTTTCGTCAACTTTTTAACGGTGGAATATTTTAATCATGATTTTGCGCAGTCAATGATTAGTTGGAGAACAAATATGCGCATATAATACTTGAGTATTTAATTTGCCGATTAAAAATACTTAAGGAATTAAAAAC
>NC_027755.1:24360315-24364074 GCF_000695525.1 Brassica oleracea var. oleracea
TGTAATTATTTTGTATTATTTTATATGTCATTGTAAAAAATCAACAATCTATTTCTAAAGGTAAATATCTCGTATAATGATTTTATTTAACTTGAAAATATTTTTACTTATGTGTTTTTTTAAAGGGATTGATGTTAGTGACTTTCAATCTTATACGAAATATAAAGAAAAAAATGAGTTTTTAATTCCTCAAGTATTTTCAATCGGAAAATTAAATATTCAAGTATTATATGCGCATATTTATTCCCCAATTAATCATTGACTGCGCAAAATCATGATTAGAATATTCTACCGTTAAAAAGTTGACGGAAACCGTTATTTTCCGTTCATCAGTTAACCGTTGACTATTTTGTTCCCAATTTTGCGCAGTCAACTATTAGTTGAAGAATAAATATGCACAAGCAATACTTGAGTATTAAAACTGCGGATTTCAAATACTTCGGGAATTAAATGCCCATTTTCCCCCCTCCCTCCCCCATTTACCTGTTACAGCAGCAGAATGCTCAGCTCCTGCTGCAATCTGCAGAACTTCAACTCCATCAAAACCAATAACTTTCTCCAAGAGAGTTTCAGAGGAATCTTCTTGCAACTGTTGCTTCTCGTTTTGTTTATCAAGGGTGTTACCAAGCTTCAACACTTTGCCATCAACTGTTTCAACAAGTCCATCAACAGAGGAATGAGTTCAGTGAGAGCTAATGGAAGTTACTGATGCATCCACAATGGAAATTACAGGTTAGCAGTAAAGCATGATTCCATCCCAAAGCAACTTCTCTGAAAGATTGAGACGAAGGCAAACACTGAGGGGTTTGAACATCAGGGCTGCCGCAGAAGCCTCTTCCCCAGGTGAACAACTCTCCATTAGCTGGTCAAGCACACCAGAAGACATGGTTTAACAATTACATGATTTGAATCAATCAATGAATCTGAGCATGAAGAGAGTCAAAGGATTAACCAAACCAGATATAGCTGCACTGTGATCTCCACTAGCTGCTACACGAACAACCTCAACACCTTCTAGTCCAGAGACAACACATGGAAGATTAACTGATTTTGTTCTGTCTGATGACACACCTAGCTGTCCCCGTTTTCCGGATCCGAATCCGCACACTTGATTCCCTGAAGACCACAAAGACAAATCAAATGGAGAAACAGTTTTTTATCCTCGCAAAACCGTATGAAGAAGATGTTTTTACCTGCGAACAAGACAAGTGAGTGGCGCATACCACAAGCTACCATCTTCACACTCTTATCAACAAAGTAAGAGACTTTAGCTGGAGAGGTGAGTGAGATGTTATCACCATGACCAAGCTGACCAAACGAGCCATTCCCACATGTAAAAAGACAACCAGAATCTACACATACAAACAGACAAGTGAGATCAATCTCTCTCTTTGTGAAATTACAAAACATTTTCATTTTAAGTTGACCTGAAACAAAAGCAGAGTGACTCCATCCGGCTGAAGCTTGAGATATAAAATAGTCGTCGTCAAAGAAAGATAGTGGCTTTGGCAATGAAGTGTTGAGGTTGTCCCCATGTCCTAATTGACCAGAGTTTCCTCTTCCCCATGTGAACACCTTACCACCTGCAAAAGGAAAAAAAAGAGCATACTTTAAATGTTGGATCAGAATATAATAAAGTACTCAAACTGAGTGGAGATTAGGTGTTTACCAACCAGAAGTCAAGGCGATGACGTGGGCGCCGCCACAGGCGAGCATCGAGATGGAAGGAAGTGACGTCAGCGAGAGAAGCTGCGGGAGATGCTCGTCTTGCAGCTTGGAAGTCCCTAACTGGCCGTCCGTGCCTGCGCCCCAGCTCCATACTTCTTCTTCATCAGCCGGAGATGGAGCCTCGTTGAGTTCGGACATTTAGCTGACGGTGGAAATTAGGTTTCTTTGAACTGATGGTTTGGTCGCTGCCTACTTTTGTCTTAGCGACGACATCTGAACTAAACCGGCTGTGAAGTGTTATTATGGTTTTAGTTCTTGTGAAATAAAATTATTTTAATCGGGTTTAAATAATTGTACCGGACGGTTTCCATAATTGGTATCAATTGGTTGCAACCGGTTGATGAAAATATCAAATATAGAGTGCACATTCTATTTCGATCCTGAGCGATAGGCCTGGGCATTTCGGGTATCGGTTCGGTTCGGTTCGGGTATTTCGGATAGTTCGGATAGGGGCTAGAGGATCCATTTAGTACTTGATCTATTTTCGGTTCGGTTCGGTTCGGATAGTTTCGGGTTCGGTTCGGTTCGGATAGTAAATGTAGGAACCGGAAAATATCCGGAAAAAGTTCGGTTCTCATTGGATCCGGTTCGGGTTCGGATAGTTCGGATAGTTCGGATAATTTGGATAAAATATCGGTTATTTAGGGTAAAATATTAAATAATTAGGATGATTTACATAAAATTTTTGGATATTTCGGATTACTTTGGACATTTCGGATAAAACTATCCGGATAGTTTCAGATACTTTCGGGTAGTTTGGATACTTTATAATAATTTAGTTATCCTCAACTATTTTCAGATACTTTTAATAGAATTTTAAATTAACAATATATATTTAGTGATGTTATATGTATATATAATTAATATTTTTATATATTCGGGTACCGGTTCGGTTCTCGGTTCGGTTCCGGTTCGGTTCGGTTATTTCGGATATAAAAATATAAGAACCGTTCGGATATTTGAGGGTATTGGTCCGATTCCGGTTTCGGGTATTTCGGTTCGGTTCCAGTTCAGTTCTTCGGTTCCGGTTATTTTGCCCAGGCCTACTGAGCGATATGACGTCTCGATGAAAGATTAATCTATCTTGCGCAGCCACTCATATAATCAGACCAGGTCCAAATTTTTTTGACAATACTTTAGCTTGTATTTGGGGCCTTTTTCAAAAAAAAAATTAGGGCCCTTGTTTCAATTTTTTTTAAAATTATACACAGAAAAGTTGAGACAGGCCTGATAATCAGACCATACATATAGTGTGATCTTGTATCTCAGTTCATGTAACAACCATGCATTGAGAATTGTTCGCAATTTGAAAAGTACTCTAAGCCAAAATATCTTTCTAAAATCTGATTGTGATTTTCGTTTTTAAGGTTGATGCGACTCTTATTCGGCAAGATGCCACTTGACTTGACATTCAGGTGGTATCTGGTTCGTTACCTTTGATCTTTGCCTATCTCGTGGAAAATCAAGATAAAACAAAAGTTTTGCCCATTCATTGGCTGAAACCTAACATATAATAAGCATGTTCGTGATCGTTGAAGAAATAAAATGATTTTAAATTTTGTTAGCTGATTTTGGAGTCACACATGAAGGTCCTATAATTTTAGATTGTTGATAGTCAAGATGCTTTTTATATTGCAACTAACCGGTTTTCATTGAAAATAAATGTAATAAATTGAAATTGGTTGTTACTCTATTAAGGATGTTATACAAGATGGTTTCATCTACACGAAGAAAGATATTGTTAAAGCTCAACTTGGAGACATGTTTACTAAACACTCACTACAAGAAAACAACGGTATTCTGACGGACATTCCGACGGAAAATGAAATCCTCGGAATATCCCGAGAAATTTCCGAGGAAACACAAAATTTGGTTTCCTCGGAATATACCGACGGAATTCCGAGGAAATATTAATCCGTCGGAATATTCTTATGGAATACCGAGGAAAAATGTATTCCTCAGAAAAAACCGATGAATTCCGAGGATATATTATAGCCGTTAGAGAGCCGTTGGGGAATTTTTAAAATTCCT
>NC_027755.1:24367498-24370105 GCF_000695525.1 Brassica oleracea var. oleracea
TTCCTCGGAATATACCGAGGGACTCATTCCTCGGAATATACCGAGGGCCTCATTCCTCGGAATATACCGAGGGCCTCATTCCTCGGAATATACCGAGGGCCTCATTCCTCGGAATATACCGAGGGCCTCATTCCTCGGAATATACCGAGGGCCTCATTCCTCGGAATATACCGAGGGCCTCATTCCTCGGAATATACCGAGGGCCTCATTCCTCGGAATATACCGAGGGCCTCATTCCTCGGAATATACCGAGGGCCTCATTCCTCGGAATATACCGAGGGCCTCATTCCTCGGAATATACCGAGGGCCTCATTCCTCGGAATATACCGAGGGCCTCATTCCTCGGAATATACCGAGGGCCTCATTCCTCGGAATATACCGAGGGCCTCATTCCTCGGAATATACCGAGGGCCTCATTCCTCGGAATATACCGAGGGCCTCATTCCTCGGAATATACCGAGGGCCTCATTCCTCGGAATATACCGAGGGACTCATTCCTCGGAATATACCGAGGGACTTGTTCCTCAGAATTTTCTGAGGGTTCATTTCCTCGGAAATTCCCGATGAAAATTCCGAGGAACGTTTCGTCGGAACTTCCGAGGTAAATTCCGAGGAAGTTCTCCCTCGGTATATTCCGAGGAGCTTTCCGACGAACTGGTGGTCCTCGGAGTTTCTTCGGAAATTTGTTTCCTCGGAATTCCGTCGGAAAATTCCGAGGGATTTCCGAGGAAAAGTGAATTTCCGAGGAGTTATTTCCGAAGACTTGTTTCGTCGGTATGTCGTCGGAATAACGTTATTCCGAAGACATACCAACGATTTTTTCCCTCAGTATATCGCTGTTTTCTTGTAGTGACAAGGTCGTCATTAATTTCAGTTTCTTATTGGTAAGTTTGCAATCCATACATTCAAAGTCTCTTAACTCGTAGGTGTTAAACCATTGCCTCCAAATCTAAGTGATCTCTAAGACAAACATTTTCCTTATCAAAAAAAAAAAAAAAAAATTTCCTTATATATTTTTCTTAAAATCTGTTGCTTCTTGTATATCTAGTATAAATTTTAGGAGATTACTATTTTATTTGTTTTCTTTCCTGTGTGATTCTCAATTGCATTTAAGTTGTAATCTCTAACTACTTAGTATGGGCATATTAAAATTTCGATCGGTTGTCTTTTCACTTATCACTATTACTAAAAGGGAACTCCGATAAATCTGTTTTTATTGTGCTACAAAGGTAATCAACTCACTTAGCGGGTTATCTCCATTCACACAAATTATTATATTTGGAAAAGGAAAAACACAACAAATACCACACCATGACATTGTGTTCTCCATTATTCATCAGCCATCATGAGAGGTTGTGTAAGTTAAACACACACAAATAATTTGATCTTGCTTGCAAATGATCCAAATCACATACGAACAATTAAACACACACAAATTTGACATACAGTGAGCCGAACAAGACAAGTCAGTTGGTTTCATTCTTGTGCTGTGAAAGGGCGCTTTGCATAATGCGGTTGGCGTTAGCTTGCTCGAGTCCCTCGCGTCTATGAAATTCTTTGATCTGCATCACAACGAAAATGAAAAAAAAAATGTCGAACAATATGTATCATATATGTAATGAATGTAATCGCTTTGTACCTCATCAATCTGTACATCTTTGAACTGTGGAAGAACTAGACGTTGAACAAACTCAATGTATGAAGCTGTGATGGGTTCAGTTACCCCGTCTGCAAATTCAATCGCAACTTTCTCCGACGCCAACGTCACTTGTAAGAGTAGACCGTCTTCACTCTCTGAAAGATAGTTTCATACATTTCAATAAAGGTTACAGAATAGAACAATTCAAATGAAAATTTTTAATAAGCGAAGAAAATTAAACCGTTAAGAATATCTCCTCCGACTTTGTTCAGTTTGAATCCAATATCTTGGAAGTACTCTTGGACGTAGTTAATGTCACTGAGACGGTGTTTAAGTCGATGAACCGCAACAGCAAGATGGTTCAGTGTGTAGCCGTGGATAAGCGCCCATGCCGCATACTCACTCTCTCTTTACCATTCACTAGTATACTCTCCCGTGCATAGCACGGGCATTGTCGTATGTACACATATTTTTAAAATATAATATGTAAAACTTACAACAAAAAGAAATGTTATTTCAATAGACTTAGTGATAAACTTAAGAATAAAAATTTACCGTTTAGTTTATATTTTACGACACTTCAGTATAGACCCAAAATATAAAGGTAAAATAAATATGAGTATTAGATATGAATTTTAGGCTCTTGTAAAAAAAAATGTTGACTATATTTTTTGTAGAATAACTAACGTTATCTGTTGTAGTTTTTAGTTCTTCTCTATATCCTTCTTCATTTCTGGTTGTATATTTAGTCTACAAAATTAGGTGATATTATATAAGAAAAATAAAAACCAATGTGTATGTTACTCCTTACTAAACTTTCGAGCAACATGACATAAATAATGATTTGAATATTAAAGAGTTTAGACTTATTTTACTATTTAGTCTCACTAACCTGGATTTTAACTTTCATCCGCCAACGTTGTTAAGACGTTTTCGAAGAGTATTGTTGTGCTGCCGTTTGGCCAGAG
>NC_027755.1:24370241-24377425 GCF_000695525.1 Brassica oleracea var. oleracea
AAACTGAGGAAACGGTTCGAGTTTCGAGTAGTGACACATAATCTGGAACCAAAATGAAAAAAAAAAGAACGTGGGTGAGAAGATTTTATGATAGAAAATGCACATGTCCTATACCAACATTTAACATATGTGTATCAGTGTATGTGTTTCAAAAAAAAAGTGCATCAGTGTATATCAGTACCAAAAAAAAAATGTGTATACCTTTAAGGTGCCTCTACATATTTTCATACTCCTAGCCATCGAGATCCCATGAAGAAACTTGTGGATGTTACTTATCTTCGATGAAACGATTACTTCATAAATATCGTCGAAAAACTCATCATCAAATTCTTCCAAACAGATGATACCGAGGAGAGACATTTGTAAGACGGCGTTGGACTCCAATTTGTGTATTATGACACTTTTTGATATGTTATCGTTGATGCTCAAAAAGCATAGACGAGGAGCATCAATAACAACTCCTGCTGAATCAAACAGGAAAGGAGAAACTCGTTCGAAAGTGAGCCTCTTCAATGACCGAGAGTGCACCCGAAATACTTTTTCATCGTCACTAGCCACGACAATCTTTAAACATTCCAGCACGGGGGAGCATAAGACAAGCGTCTCAAAAGTTGCCTCATTAGGAAACTCGATATATTCTAAATGCATAGTCTTCAGGCTAGGTAAGGAAACAAACTCAGCATCAGACAAGGTCACCTGAAAGAGCTTTAAGCATACCAGTGTCTCACAGTTATAAACTCTCTGCGGCATCTTGTTAAATCTACGGTCTGCGTAAGAGTAAGAACCAACATGTAGATGTTGGATCTTACGCTTAACCGCAGCATCAAACCATGACGTGAGAAAATAACCATCACTAACGTCTTTTTTATGAATCGTTAACTTGACTTCCTGTATGCATGAAACCCTAGTGGAATCGAAGAATCTGTCGCCGAAACTCGTAAAGTTTTTGAGATCTAAAAACTCCCTGGATTTTAACTCCAAACAAGGAAGCGAAAGCCAAAGATGTCTCCATCTAGTAGACAAAACACTAGTCTTAACAGCTTCCTTTGTGGAGAGAAGAGAAAGTATCTGGCATGTCAAATCATTAGGTAATTGGCTTATCGCATCTTTTGTCAACGTGGGACAAGCCTGACTCGCTTTCAGTTTACGAACCATGTTTTGTCGATCTAAACAAAACTATTCTGCATAACAAAATATTGAAAATACAAGTTTCAGAGAGAGTATTAGTTTGACTTAACTAACCTAACGTAATAAAAAAATCTCTAACAAGTGAAGAGAGGTTTTTAAAGCTCCATCGAACCAGATCAAACTTATAACATACATCAAACAAACATTCGGTTGAATACATAATAATAAGGAGCTAGGGTTTTCGATGTTTTCCATGTTTTCTGATGTGGTTATTTAGAACGAAACCAACGGTAAAAGAAGACGGCAAAGAAGAAGAACACGAACTAACCGTGATTTTCCCGAAGGGGTGGATTCTGACTACCACGAACGAATCGACTTCGTCGTCACCCGTAACGCTGTGCGATTGATTGTCTTTTTGCTACTAGAGCTAATCAAAGTAATTGAGGTTGTATTTATAAGATAAATTAATTCCAATGGTAAAATTGTGAAGATATCTCAAAAAGTAAATAAAATGAAAAAGAATGAAAGAGAATATTTTTTGTTTGTAGAATATATCCAACTAGTATACTCTCCCCTGCATAGCACGGGCATTGTCCTATGTACACATATTTTTAAAATATAATATGTAAAACTTACAACAAAAAGAAACGTTATTTCAATAGACTTAGTGATAAACTTAAGAATAAAAATTTACCGTTTAGTTTATATTTTACGACACTTCAGTATAGACCCAAAATATAAAGGTAAAATAAATATGAGTATTAGATATGAATTTTAGGCTCTTGTAAAAAAAAATGTTGACTATATTTTTGTAGAATAACTGATGTTATCTGTTGTAGTTTTTAGTTCTTCTCTATATCTTTCTTCATTTCTGGTTGTATATTTAGTCTACAAAATTAGGTGACATTATATAAGAAAAATAAAAACCAATGTGTATGTTACTCCTTACTAAACTTTCGAGCAACATGACATAAATAATGATTTGAATATTAAAGAGTTTAGACTTATTTTACTATTTAGTCTCACTAACCTGGATTTTAACTTTCATCCGCCAACGTTGTTAAGACGTTTTCGAAGAGTATTGTTGTGCTGCCGTTTGGCCAGAGCCCATGTCAACCCAGACATATAGAACTGTATTCTTGACAGTGTTGATACAATCGCTAGAAGTCATTCATCTGTCTTGTTAGAAATAAAAACTTCATAAAATTCTCATAGAAAGATTAAATGAAGCGATTGCTTGTTGAGAAGAATCTATAGCAACATGACTCGTGAGTCAAGTCTTATAAAGAGAAAGGCTAACGGTTCAGAGATTTTGAGATCATGAAGTACTGGGAGAGATAATATAGATTTTTATTTTGTCTAATTTTTTAGGAAAAGAAGATAATAAAATTCAGTTATTTGAATAGATAAACGGTTTCTTTAAAAGATCTTTGTATTTGCACTTTTGTATTTACATTTTTTAAATTTATATTTTAAACCAATGCCACATGTCAGTATTTTATTCGCCAGACGACTTGCGCTTTAGTATATAAGAGATACATACAATTAAAACACTGATCAGCTCTATAACCACCAATTAAAGTTATATATTATTAATGTCTAAGAAGTTATCTGATATATACTTGACAAGTTGATTAAAGTCGGCGGATGTTGGCTTTTCCCAAATTAAAGACCCCAAAGTACTTGAAAGAATCGCTTGCTTACCACCTTCTGGTTTCAAATACTTCCTTATTATCTCCTAATTAACCATACATTTGGAAAATGTCAAAAAAATCATGTATAACCACAAATTAGATACGTTGAAGACTCATAATGACAACATTATGTTCGTTGTTATCCATACCTGTGATTCAGGGCTTAGTTCGTCCACAAGAAGCTCAGCTATAACAAGCCGGGGCAAAGGGCCATTGCCTAGACCGTGACCATCACCCGGGACGTGAATATCCGGAGGAGAAAGCCACACAAGTTGTACTTTGTTTTTTGGAAATTCAAGTCTGCCTCCAATTTTATATCCATAATCCATGAAAAAGCTCGACAAAGATTCTATCCCATAACCATCAACCTAAAACACACCCAAAGAAATAAACAAAATCAGTGAGAGAACTTGAAATAAACAAAAACGATTCGAGATCCGCTCCGACAATAGGATATCCGGAGTGCCCGGATCCGAATCTAAATAGTAAAATCTTGGATCCGTCAAAACTGAATTCGGATCTTGGATCTGTCAAAACCGAATCCAGATCCGGATATCTTAACTTTTAGATCCGGATATCCGGATCCGTATTTTTAAAATATATTAAATTTTGAAATTTCATTGATATTTATTTTTGATATATTAATATTTATACATAAATTAGTCTTATAATATTGTATTTTAATTTTTAAAATATTATACACACACACATATATAAATAAATCTTAAATAAATATTTGATTTAAGTATTATTTAAAATATTTAGTAATTTATAAAAAAATTAATTATTTTTCGGATCTGGATCCAGATCCGGATATGCGGAAGTAATGTAATATCTAGACGAATATCTAAAATCCGGATATCCAGAAGCCACAAATCCGGATCCGGATATCCAGAAGCCACAAATCCGGATTCAGATATTAAACTAACGAATCCGACGGATCCGGATATGTGGATCCGTCCCAGGCCTAGAGAGAACACTCCTTATTGTAGCTAAAGGAAGAAAAACAAATTGTAGCCTACTAACAAGCACAATGGACCCTCCATGAAAGTTTATACTCCATGGAAGTTTGAAAGCCAATTTATCTTAGTCATAACTCATAACCATAATTTCCAAAATGATGCCCTTAAATACTTAACATCTTCTTTTCTTTTTTTGAAAACATTCTTAATATCTTTTGATGTGTAAAAAACCAACTTGTTGGGCTTAAGACAGAGCCGGGCATGCGCATGGTTAGTTAAACGGTTAAACCAATTCTTGAATTGTAAATTAGTACCTTGAATGTCCCGAAAAAGAAGTGGTCGTAGGAGATCTTTTCATTGTCCACAGACTGAACTAGTTCCCATACCGTCTTGGCCATCGGATTCTTCCTCAAGTACGTTTTAAGTATATATACTTTGAAGCACATCACGAAGAAATGTTTCACTTCCTCCCTGATTACACAATATAAACATGTATTTATTATCACGCTGATTAACTGATTTGAATTTTGTAAGAATTAGAAAAAATATTAGAGAAAAAACCTTAAATGATGAAGCGTGAGGCAAGTCGAGAGAACCCATGTAGTAAGATCTTTGAGCTCTGTAAGTATGAGAAACACAACTTTGCTTGATTGTTCTTATATCATATAGTAGATTCGTACTTAATCATGTTAAAAAAGTTTAGTGTAATTAATTATTATTATTTGAAAAAGAGCGTCGAAAAATACCAATTGCTAGCAGACAGTAATTTAACTGAATTTTATTGGGATAGTGGAAGACATAATCATATCTTATATATCTATAGGGGTGTCAATTCGGGCTGGCCCGGCCCGGTCCGGCCCAAACCCGCTAAGCCCGTAAATATTTGAGCCCGGCCCGGCCCGGCCCGAAAATAATTTGGGCCTAGAATTCAAAGCCCGGCCTGGCCCTTATAGGGCTACAGGGCTTTTCGGGCTTTTGTGGGCTTTTCGAAAAATAATTTGTCATTGTCATTTCCATCGTTTTAATACATGTGAATTTTCATTAAAAAAAGAGTTTCATTTTTAAAAAATAAAAAAAGTATAAAGTGAGTTTAAAATTTTCTTGTCTATCACAAATTTTTTATTTTTTCGTATGTTTTAAAAACATTTTATACACAAACCAAATTTAATAAGATTTAAATAATCAAATATCAATTAAAACAAAAAATATAAGAGAACAAAATTTATGATAAACATGGTCAAACGTTTTATACTTTATATTTTGAAAATAAAAACATGTTGTACATGAAAGAAGAATGTACTTTTGTAAAATTTAAAATGTAACACTTGTAATGATGAAACAATAAAGTGCATTAAAAACTTTTATATTTGCTTTATTAGAGTTTAGATAAAAATATTAAAATAATATATCAATACTAATAATAGTTTCGATTACAAGAAAGAAGGATAATATTTACGCTAAAATATAAATTTCGGGTTTTCGGGCCGGCCCTAGCCCAAACGGACTTAAGCCCAAAATACCCAAAGCCCAAATGGGCTTTGCCCGAAAGGCCTAATTTTTTTTGGGCTTATAAAGCTAAGCCCAAGCCCGGTAATTTTTAGGGCTGGGCGGGCTCGGGCTACGGGCTTTGGCCCTAATTGACATGTCTATATATCTATATATATAAAGGAGACTTACCTCTCTTCTCCTGTGTCCACGTCAGCAAGAGCACAAGGGCAAAAGACTCCACGTGTGATCACTTTAATTTTAAGTATTTCACGCCTTTGTTAGTCACAAGTTACATCTATTAAAAAACTATTCTATGTTTTAATTAGGGTTTGCTTCGTCTTAGCGCTGCAGGCTGTGCCGTATCTCTTCACATCTCTCCGCCTCCACCTTCATCTATGTAACACTTCAGTTATGTATACATTAGTCCAAGCGTTACGTCTTTTGCTCAGCTACTCCCACTCTCTCGAAATAAATCAGCATTAACATCCTCCAACGTAACCGACTGAAGCTTCGCTAATAAATCTCTTCGTTGCTTGAGATGAATAGTCCCACCGAACAAAATCCCATAAGTCATTCTCTAAGAAGAAATAGGAGCTACTTCATTGAATCATGCAGCACTAACAAGTTTGTTTTTACTTAGTCTGTTGCTTATTTCATTTCACTTTCCAAGCTCACAAATGTTCTGTTTTGCTTATCACTAGGGGGAATCGAGTTGCTAAAAAATTGCTGTCCAAAGCTTGATGTTTTTGATGGTGCCTTGCTGCTGATATTGGAGATCTTGAGTTAATCAACTGTTTACTTAAAGCTGGAGGTGATCTTAATCAGAAAGACGAGGTAACCTCAACATAACAATCAGCTTTTTAGTGATGAACACAAATCGTCATATGGCTGTGATTTTCAAGAAGAGAAAAAGCCATTAGAAGTTGCATCTCTAAGAGAAAACAGAAAGATTGTCGAGACTCTCTTCTTGTTGACAACAAAACCTGAAACTGTTTTAGATTGGACATTTGTTGGAGTTCTCGCTCACATGGAATCAAATAAGAACAATAGTGAAACTCAAGAAAGTCAAAATCTGGAGAGACGGTGATGCCTTCAGGTTTGTTTGAAACCCTCATGATGTTTTTTATCATTTTTTTTCAGTATAATTGAAGTGTTTTTTTCTTTCTTATACACAGAAGCTGTAGATGCTCGAAAAAGTTTCAAGACAAAGGACAAAATTAAGTCCAAGGGGGGTGTCCGCGCTCCGCGCGGAATATTGTTTTATTATTGCTAAGAGCATGATTTTTTTTGGATAATGTAGTTATGTTATCGTTTTTATTTGTTAAGATCATTATTTGATGTTTTTAGTTTGTTATGTAGTAGGTGATAAGTTAATATATTTTGCGTTTTTTTTTTAATAATGTGTTGTTGTGTGTATAGTACTTCTTAGTAGTCAAATGAGCCTCTAACGTAAACTAATATTGAATTTCAATAACTTTGCATCTACGCATTTGTTGATTCTAAGATTAACGGTTTCATCGTCAAAATTGTATTATATTTTTTTCATATTTTTGAAAATTATAATTTTTTAGATGTTTTTTGCCCTTTCCCCATATTTTAAACTTGAGCCCTCACCGTCTATGTATTTCGTTACATTTCTGGTGTGCGATGCTTCTCACCATCACCAGAAAAAAACTCACATTTTTTCTCTTGTTCTTCTTGCCCATCACCAGAAAAAAACTCACATTTTTTCTCTTGTTCTTCTTGCCTTCTTCACCTATGAGATTATATGGTATTTGTTGCAGATCAGGTTTATGAGTTTTCAGTTGTTCGGTTGCTTCCCACGGCATTGTAGGCTGTTCCAGTCAATATTGACTGCTCCTCTTTTTTCTTAGATTTCAGCTGATGTTAGGAACTGCATCTCCTTGGTTGG
>NC_027755.1:24377797-24382629 GCF_000695525.1 Brassica oleracea var. oleracea
AATGAAATAATAAAAATTAGTAAAAATAATAAAATGATGAAAAGTCTTGCTATTTTTAGGTGTGAATAAATTAAATATTTAAAATATATTTATATTATTTTATTTATTTCTTGAATTTTAGAAACCAATAAGTGTGAGAAGGATTAAATAATACACAATTAGAAATTATTTTAAATTCTTTGGTCCTACCATTATAATTTTTTTTTTGGAAAAATGTTGTAAAAGAAATTTGTGCAATACTTATATTATGTAATGGTCTTTACCTTTATATAGAGTATAATATCTAGATAAATTATCTTGGAAAAATAGTCAATTCAGATCCAATCAATACTAGACCATGATTAATAATTCAGTTACTGGATTCAGAAATAGACGATGAGAAATTAGCACATCCATGACATTGACAAAGCATGCGAAAATTGTTATTATTTTAACACGATGAACGAATTTATTATCTTCGTTCTTCAAAACAACACATGCAGTTACATTCTTTTTTTTGGAATTTTAACTTTGTTTTATGTTTTAAATTCAATTATATTTACATCGGTGCAACTATTAACTATTTATTATATTTTATTGAATTAATCAGTAAAAACCACTTATACTACTGTCACTAACCACTATTAAAACATATAAAAATCATTTTAAATTTACTAGAAAATAAAACATACGATTATTTTGATCCATTTGATAGTGGTTAGTGACAGTAGTATAAGTAGCTTTCACCGATCCATTAAACAAAAACAGAATAAATAACTGATAGTTGCACCAAAATAAATATAGTTCAACTCAAAACATAAATAAGGTTGATGATCCAAAAGATATAAATTTAAATGCATGTGTTTGTTTTGTGATTATCTTGTTCGAAGAAAGATAATAAATCTGTTCATCCTCTTAAAATAGTAACAATCCTCGCATGCTTTGAATGTCGATGTAGCAATTTGTTAGGAGCTTCGTTGTAGACGTATTAGTTACATACGCTGTCTTCAAAATGATTCTAATCCAGTAATTGAATTCTTTATCATGGTCCAACATTGATTGATTGGACCGGAATTGACTATTCTCTCAGGATAAGTTATCCAGCTATTATTTTCCCTCTTCGAAATTGCTATGCACAATATTAAAATACCATAAAAATACGTGTTGTTGTCATAGTTTTCATCTGTAGATTGGCGAAGATGGTTGACTTCTTTGATAAATTTGCGGTGGTTGAGTATAACTTAAAATATTAATTTTTGAATTAAATTAATTTTTAATTATACATATTTAAAAGATAAAATTAAAAACTAAATTTTATGATAACTTAAAAGAAGAACGAATTGAAATAATGATAATGTTTTTTTTTGCTTTATTCGATAAATATATATACACATTTTATATTATATCTTATAAGTTTTAATCTTTTTTGAAAGAAATATAGTGATGATAATTTTGTTACTATAATACATTTGTAGTTACTTTTATAATGATAAACTTAATCACTATTAAGAGTATTAATAATTTTAACCAGTTTAACTTTTATAAAACATTTCATAAATATATTTTTGTATTAACTAAAAAAAACATTTCATAAATTTATTTTTGTATTAACTAAAAAAAACATTAAAAGATAAAATTTAGATAATGATAATATTTACTACGTATATTCGATAAATATATACATATATTTATCTTATTATTTAACAAATGTTACTTCATTTATTAGATAAATATGTACACAGACTTATTTTATTATTTAATATTTTTTAACCTTGTAGGAAAGAAAATAAGTAAAAATAATTATATCAGTATAATATAATTGTGGTTAATTTTATTATGTTAAACCTAATTATTATAATAGATTTATGTATATATATATATATTATAATCATAAAAATATGATTCATGATCAAAACCCAAAATTTGTTGGTTTTTTAACATCCAAATATATAGATGGAATGTGAGGCAAAGGGAAGATGAATACAGACTTAAATAAATTGTGATTATAATCTAAATGGTCTTCTATCTTGCATATTTGGTTTCGTGTAAAACTAATTTGTTTATCGCAATTGATTCAAACGTTTTGTTCGCCTTCAAAATCACTGATTTGTCATTTTTAACTGACAATGAAGTTCTTATTTACGGTTTTAAAAAATCTAAAGGGGGTCTTAGTATATATATATGAGTTCATGTTGCTTAGTTTGATGACCGATGCCCTTTTTAGACCAACCCTTAGCATCAACAGTATTTGTGGCAGCTATGTACGGCGTACCCATACCTGAAACCAAATAAGAATAATGTACTTTTCTAAATATCTCATTTATTTTCCGAAGCTTTTTTGACACAACTTTTCACGAATTTATTATTAGCTCTTAACAATACGTACAACACACTGAAAACTGTATTTTTTTTTTAATTATAAAATCTACTATACTAAAAATTAAAAAGTTGCAATCAAGCACGGACCATGGCCAAACAGCCCTAAGAACACCATTCTCAACAACAAATCTCCATGCAGAAACAGTAGCTTCTCCAGCTAAAAAGCTTGAATGTTGAAAGTACCCTTCTTCCCAACGTATAACATCTGAGCACCATGATCCATTTGGAATCATTATTGTCCATAGTAGAAGTTTGAAGCATTTCTCCACTGTTCTTGTAGAACAATTTTCCGTCTTCCACAACACCCTCATAAGCTTTCCTTTACATATACACACAGCATAAACATGACAACAAAAAGAAAATAAGTTTCTAAGTTATCGACATTATTACTTCTTTATCATTAAGCTCGACCTGGAGGAGAACAAGATTGTTGAGTTCATCAAGTTAGATTTCGGTAATGTTGTGATGGTGACTGGAGGTAGAAACAGAGGGCGTGTTGGTGTGATTAGAAACCATGCGAAGCTTAAGGGAAGCTTTGAGACTACCACCACATACAAGACTCAACAGGACATGAGTTGGCAACAAGGTTGAGGAATGTGTTCACGCTAGGCAAAGGGTCAAAGCGTTGGGTGTCTTTTATTAAGGGTTTAGGGTGTCAAGCTTACCAAAATAGAAGAAGCCAGGAAGAGGCTCGCTAGCCAACAGACTGCTTGGAGAGATTGAAGTAAGATATAAATTAACTTAATTAACCACCATCGATAATTTGTTTTATTCTCTGAGTTGCAAATGCAATTACCCGGAACTGTATATAAAGTATGATGTAATTAACTGAGTGACTAGACAAGTCAGTGAAGTCACTGAAACCTTATTTTATCTAAACATGGCTTGTAATACTCACATCAAATGTCTAGGTAACATAATCCCCCACATCAACTTTATTTTATTTGCTTCAAAATTCCAAAAAAACAGACACAACACATGTCCATGTTATTAAGCAAACTCCAAGTTCAAGTAAATACTCCCAAAGTACAAACCAACATAGTCTAGGGGGAGGAGAGACAAACCAAGCCAACGAATAAATTATAAGAGAGCCTTTCTACCGTGAGCTCACGAGACAATTTAGTGTAAGAATTTTATTGTTATATACATTCTGCAAGCCAACCACCATCAGGAAACTTCCACATCAACACCCAGCTTGAAGTAACCCTCGATTCACATTTCCTCTGTCACGCCTCTATATATATATATATATATATATCAAAACTCACAGGAGAGATACATAAGCTTTGCAAAATTCACCGGACCTTGATAACACTGCCTCGACTTGTCATTGGCCCTGGTTATACCAATTCTTCTCACTGTGGTTGCTCCTTCCTCTGCGTCATTGCTTATAAAATCGTCCAGCAAAGTTTTTCAGCCCCTGCAACAAAGTGGACGAAATATTGTCAATCAGCAAACGAAGAAGGCTCCTTGAGTAATTTCAAGCTGACAAGACTTCTGAAATAAGAAAAGACACCTTGGCTTCTTATAAATGGCTTGTCAGATTCTTCATCTTCCATTAAACCATCATCATGAAAATCACAAAGTCAAATAACTAAACAGTTTCTCATCTTTAAAATAGAGATAGTTGATTTGCCAGTCTTTTAATGCTTCCATCTGGTCTTCAATCTTGCGCTTAGTAACCTCCTCCTGAATTATTGGTAAACACATGTTATTGTGTACCAATCTTCAAATCAACATACAATTGAAAACTGATTCACTCCTTTCTCAATGTTAGCACACATCTCTATGTCATCCTTGCTAGTAGAAAGGCGAAGAGCTTCCACATGAGTTAACTATCACAACTGATTGACTGGTCACTACAAGAAAACAGCGGTATTCTGACGGACATTCCGACGGAAAATGAAATCCTCGGAATATCCCGAGGAATTTCTGAGGATATTCCGAAGAAACACAAAATTTGGTTTCCTCGGAATATACTGACGGAATTCCGAGGAAATATCAATCCGTCGGAATATTCTTATGGAATACCGAGGAGAAATGTATTCCTCGGAAAAAACCGATGAATTCCGAGGATATATTATAGCCGTTGGGGGATTTTAAAAATTCCGAGAAAATTCCGACGAACTAGCCGTTGGCGTCGGAATTCTCTCGGAATTTCCTCGGTCTGTCGGCAGGATTTCAACTATAAATACAAGCACCCCTCTTTGTC
The DNA here is from genome assembly GCF_000695525.1 of Brassica oleracea var. oleracea. Classification (NCBI taxonomy): domain Eukaryota; kingdom Viridiplantae; phylum Streptophyta; class Magnoliopsida; order Brassicales; family Brassicaceae; genus Brassica; species Brassica oleracea. The sequence goes on from NC_027755.1 coordinate 24,382,368, forward strand.
TTCATTCACTCCATATCTTCATCCTCCCTCTTACTCTCTTTACACACGAATTTGATTCATAAAAAAACAAGTCTTCTTCAAATTATTTTCGTTCTTGGATCGATCGACCTCATTTGGATCCGAACACAAGATTGCTTACGGAAGAATACCAACGAGGTATAACCGAATTCATGGGGTTAGTTCACCGACAACCGGAAGCAAAAACAGATATGTTAAGATGGCCTTGATCTAATTGTAAAAATAGAAAGGTTATTAAAGAGTG
>NC_027755.1:24385967-24389826 GCF_000695525.1 Brassica oleracea var. oleracea
TTTTTTTTTGAAATTCCGAGGAAATGAACCCTCGGAAATTTCCGACGAACATTTCTTCGGAATATACCAAGGGACCTCTTCCTCGGAATATACCGAGGGACTCATTCCTCGGAATTTTCCGAGAGCTTCGTTCCTCGGAAATTCCCGATGAAAATTCCGAGGAACATTTCGTCGGAACTTCCGAGGATTGGACCTTCGGAAAGTCCATCGAAATATCCCGAGGAAGTTCTCCCTCGGTATATTTCGAGGATCTTTCCGAAGAACTGGTGGTCCTCGGAGTTTCCTCGGAAATTCATTTCCTCGGAATTCCGTCGGAAATTTCCGAGGGATTTCCGAGGAAAAATAAATTTCCGAGGAGTTATTTCCGAGGACTTGTTTCGTCGGTATGTCATCGGAATAACGTTATTCCGACGACATACCGACGATTTTTTCCCTCGGTATGCCCCTGTTTTCTTGTAGTGGTTTCTTCTTCATTGCATTTTTATGGTATTCAACCATGTGCCTCCTAGCCGTAGCAACATAAACATCGCTCTTATATAATTTTCAAATACAACCGCCACTGAAAATGAGCTTCCTCATTCAATTTTTTTTTATCATTGGAGGCTAAAGTTCAAAGAAATTTTGATAACACATCAAAAAAATATATAAATACATATTCTGGCAAGGAATCCAAGGATCAGTCGGAGGAAATTTCCATATCGTTAATTCTTAAGTAATTCCTCACTTGAGATCATCAAACTAAGAAGATTAGGATATCATCGGTCTTGTGAATCCTTATTAAACACACATATTATACTTACTTAAAGAAACATGACATTTGATATCATAAACAAAATATAAAGGGTACAGAAAACGCACACGACATGGCCATGGGAACCATAACTGGACAGCACATGTATAGACGTTGATGTTAAAACCTATGAATGCTTCAAAAAGCATTGCAAACTGTTTATCAATTCAAAATTTATCATGTAGGCTAACTTCAAAGAATTTTTGAAAAAATTGACTCACAACTTGGTAAGAAATGATACATACATGGTCTAGCAAAGAATTCAACTGAAGACCATCTTTTCCAGCAAGATGAACATGGTCGAGCAAAGAATACAACGGAAGACCATCTTTTCCAACAAGATCACTCAAAGAGGGGTCAGTGGGATTTATCTCATTGTAAACCTTAACAAACTCCTCACTTCAGATCATCAAGTCAAGAAGAGCAAGAGTATCAATACATTAATTAACTAATTGAGGGAAATGAGACGATGACTACCCGTATAAACGACGTAATCTTATCTTTATAAATAATATTTGATTGACAAATGATTACCACTTCCTGTTGGGCGTCTCTGGCATCAGACGCCTTATAGAGACGAATAGCCTCATCAATGTTTCAAACAATTGAGAATGATAAGGGAATCTCGAAGCCACTTGTGTAAAAAATGTATAGTGATGAAACGGGAGACTAGACAAGTATATAGTAATTAAACGAGAGAGAGTAGACAAGTATAATAGCAAGTGATGAGACGAGAGACTAGACACATATCAAGAAATCAAACGAGAGACTAGACATGTATAGTAAGATAGTACTGAAATGATGTAATACAATACCAAAATCAAGTAACCATAAAATGTGACACTGCGTAAGAGTGTAGTAATGAAATAAGAACAAACACTAGATTAATATATACTAGGTTAAGATCTGCGCCTTGCGCGGAATGAATATTATATATAATTACTTTTATGTATTATATGTTTTTTACATAATATGAAATATTAAATATATATTGAATAATTAAAAATTTAGTAACTATTACATATATAGTTAAATTGGTGCAAATACATAGATAAATTTTATTAATTCATACAAACACTTTTTTCCATTTTATATGGTATAAATTTAAGTTTAAATGATATTAACATAGATATATAGTACATTTTTAATATTGACATCTGTTAAAAAATATTTTATACTCATATTATTTTTTAAGGGTGGGCGTTCGGGTACCCATTCGGGTTCGGTTCGGATCTAATCGAGTTTCAGATTTTCGGATTTAAAGATTTCAGCCTCATTCGGGTATTTCTAAATTTTGGTTCGGGTCTTTGCGGGTTCGGTTCGGGTTCGGATAACCCATTTAAATTATTTTTAAAATTTTAATATTCATTATATGGTTTAAATTTCTCAAAATCAATAAAAAAATAATATATTACATATAAAGTTGTATAATATATGTCAAAATACCTAAAATTAACATATAAATTGGTTTGATTTGAATATTTGGATAGAAAATCAATAGATATTTCAAGCATTTTGGTGTTTTTAATATATTTTAGCTATTTTAGACATTTACTTTTGGCTATTTATGTATATTTTCAAGTATTTTAGACAACTTAAAAGTATCTTATATATTTTGGAAGTTTTTAATATATATTAAATTTAAAAATAAGTAATATATTTATGTATATAAATCTATTTCGGGTACCCGAGGTACTTCGGTTCGGGTCGGATTCGGTTTTGGTTCTTTAGATACCAAAATTTTAAACTCGTTCGGATATTTAATCAATTTTGGTCCGGATTTGGTACTACTTTTTCGGATCGGGTTCGGTTCGGTTCTTCGGATCCGGGTTTTTTGCCCAGCCCTATTATTTTTGATCATTTTTATTTCTTTATAACAAAAATTTTAAATCAGTGATAACAATAAACAATTTGTGGGAAGTTTAATAGTTTTAGTAATTTATAATTTTAAAAAAGTTCAATGCAAAGTTTAAAATCTAAATATTAAGTTGTCAATTTTGTTCAAAATGTTTATCAAAAAAATTCAAAGCAAATTTTGAAACTAAAATACTTATGTATTTTATATGGTATATAATTTCGTTTAAAAAATATTAATATACATATATATAATATTTATTAAATGAGACTTCCTACTTATGTAATTTCGTAATCATTTGAATCTTGTTATAACAGAAATTTTAAACATGGATCACAAAAATTTAAATGGTGAGTTTTTAACAACTTTAGTCATTTATAGTCGTTTTTTTTAAATTTAAAATATAATATATACGAAAAAATCTAAATTTTTATTATATAGTTAACGTGGTTGTTTAATTTATTTTAGTAAGTTAAAATTTTAAAAAATGATGGAGAATAGACTAATTTTTATCAAATCTTTATTATTCAAAATCATTAACTGTCATATATAATTTAGCCACATTAGGTAATTCCGTGATTTTTATTTAAGGAAACAATGAAGAACATTCATGATTAATTTATGGTTAGATTAATAAAAAGCTTATTATATATTTATATGGACCAACATATTTTTTTAAATATTCTAGGAATGATTGTGATGATGACACGTGGCTACCACTACAAGAAAACAACGGCATACTGAGGGAAAAAATCGTCGGTATGTCGTCGGAATAACGCTATTCCGACGACATACCGACGAAAAAAATTCTCGGAAATAACTCCTCGAAAATTCTTAATCTTTCCTCGGAAATCCCTCGGAAATTTCCGACGGAATTCAGAGGAAACCCTATTTCCTCGGAATTTCCGAGGACCACAAGTTCGTCGGAAATTCCTCGGAATATTCCGAGGAATATGTCGTCGGAATATTCCGAGGGATAAACTTCCTCGGAATATTTTCAAAATTAAAAAAAAATATATATTATAAATTTATTTTTTTAAATTGAAATTCGAAAATATAAAATTAAAATTGAAATAGAAAACATATTTAAAATACAAAAAATAATAAAATAGTTTTTATAAATAAAAAAATATTTTATAAATACAAAATTAGTTTTGATAAATATGAATTCATCTTTTTATAAGTAAAAAATAGTTTTTATAAATAAAAAAAAT
>NC_027755.1:24390255-24395608 GCF_000695525.1 Brassica oleracea var. oleracea
TTCCTCGGAATTTCCTCGGAATATTCCGAGGAAATTCCGAGGAACTAGTGTTTGGGGTTTCAAAATCTCGAATGTTTTTTTATAAACGGATCGATCGATGGATTTATGTCCAAAAACGCATCGATCGATCACTAAGATGGACCAAAGCGTAACAATGTTATCGATCGATGAGATTATCCCATCGATCGATCGAGGATATCAAGTGTTCCTCGGAATTTCCTCGGAATATTCCGAGGAAATTCTGAGGAACTAGTGTTTGGGGTTTCAAAATCTCGAATGTTTTTTTATAAACGGATCGATCGATGGATTTATGTCCAAAAACGCATCGATCGATCACTAAGATGGACCAAAGCGTAATAATGTGATCGATCGATGGGTATATGTCCAAAAACGCATCGATCGATCACTAAGATGGACCAAAGCGTAATAATGTGATCGATCGATGGGTATATGTCCAAAAACGCATCGATCGATCACTAAGATGGACCAAAGCGTAATAATGTGATCGATCGATGGGTATATGTCCAAAAACGCATCGATCGATCACTAAGATGGACCAAAGCGTAATAATGTGATCGATCGATGGGTATATGTCCAAAAACGCATCGATCGATCACTAAGATGGACCAAAGCGTAATAATGTGATCGATCGATGGGTATATGTCCAAAAACGCATCGATCGATCACTAAGATGGACCAAAGCGTAATAATGTGATCGATCGATGGGTATATGTCCAAAAACGCATCGATCGATCACTAAGATGGACCAAAGCGTAATAATGTGATCGATCGATGGGTATATGTCCAAAAACGCATCGATCGATCACTAGTTCGTCGGAATTTCCTCGGAATTTTGTAATATCCCTATAATATTTCCTCGGAATTCATCGGTTTTTTCCGAGGAACACATTTTTCCTCGGAATTTCCTCGGAATATTCCGACGGATTGATATTTCCTCGGAATTCCGTCGGTATATTCCGAGGAAATTCCGAGGATTTCATTTTCCGTCGGAATGTCCGTCAGAATACCGTTGTTTTCTTGTAGTGTACAAAAATATGTCATAATACTTCTCTTTTAATATATAAGGGATAACCACGAAACAAGACATAGAACTACAAAAAAAAATAGTAATGCAAGGGGAGAGAAAGTATCTAGTAATGAAATGAGATACTATAGTACAAACATATATAGCAATGCAATGATGACGTCCTATGATACAAAATTTTTATCTTGTTCATCCCATAAAACAAAACAACTAAATGATGTATTCCCTTCATCAAAATGGTTTGAATTCGGTAGAACAATCTCTATATATAGTGACTACACTAACATGTATTCCCTTCATCAAAATGATGCCATGGGAACAAATCAGTGGATCAACCTCATTCGAGACGCCCTTACAGATAATCTTAAAACGGATAAGAGCTTCATCTTTGAGGTATGGTAGAACGAGCTGAATATGGAGTTAGGATATATTCACTATTAATTAATTGACAACCAACCATTTAAAGGTGGTAAAGATACTGCCAAAGCTGGAGAAAAACTGAAATTAGATTTCAATTTTGCTTACCATTTGGAATAATTTCTTCCGCTTCTGAAAGAATGTGTTATGTGGGGCTTCTCAAAGAAATTCACAAGACAGAAAGACAATTCATTAAAACATCTGGAATACTAAGAAAACTACTAATTTAAAAGAAAACATAGAAGCGGTGCGACCACTTCAACGCCAGAACGGCACCAAGAGTCCCAAACACTTCAGTGTTGTATTCAAAATTCAATTAAAAATTTAAGAAAAATAAATGTGATTGGAGTGTTCATGAAGCGTTAAAGGGAACTCATGGGGACATTTGACTCCCTTCTAGCTCTTGTCCTAACAAGAAGATACTTGCTGCATATGTCTATTTATATATCGCTGCAATTTGCAAGTCTTCAATTCTTCCTTCTTCAATTATTTTTTCATGACGGGACCAATAATAATATTATTGGAATGGAATCTATATTAGTAAAACATGTAACCTTTTTTTAGGTCCCCTAGATTTTCTTCATATAAGACAACAGTGCCATTAGCTTTTAAATCCCGTAAATTTATATGGTTATTGGCATGGAAACCAGTGTTTTTAAAACCGGACCGGAAGCTGAACCGGAAATATTTTGGGTCACGGTTCAATATGGTTCGACCGGGTCAAACCTGGTTCAATAATATGGTTTAATATTTTTTTAGTATGTAAATATAAAAGTAAAATTAGTAAACATGATGCATAGTTAAAATATAAATCAATTTTGAACATAAAATATTATAAATATAAATTAGTTTCTTGTTTCTATGGATGATTTATAGATTTTCGATAGTTTTAGTGGTTTTTATTGGTTTAATAACTTTGAAATATAATCAGGCTATGTGGCCGGTTCATGGTCGAACCAATTACTAGACCAACCCGGCTATATAACCGGTTCATGGTCGAACCCGGTCCAACCATCGGGTCGGTCCGGTTTTAAAAACACTGATGGAAACATACATCATCAATATTTTAAGTTAAAACAAAATTACAAAAACAAAATTATTTGAATTTTAAAAAATGTTTGAGCAGTTAAAATCTCCAAGCAAATCGTTTAATTTGTTGACTTTCCATTAAGTGGAATACAATTAGTTCGAGGGTGACAGAATATTGGCCCGTGATATATATATAACTCAAAAAATGTGGGACTTTATTCTCGATTGCCCCCACTAACTCCCATGCTTATTTTATTTTATCCCACCAATTAAAAATAATATATTTTTTAATATATTTTAATCAAGAACGTGGTGAAAATAGAAATTGCCCTTAATGAAACCAAGTATTTACAAGGTCCAACCTAAACTATTTGACTCGGTCCACTATAACCCGGATTTTTAACCAGATCTGCGCGTTCCTTTTCCTTTTCTCTTCCTTTGTCGTCTCTCCCTCTCTTCTAAAATTGAAAATTGAAAAAAAATCCTAGAACCGACGAATGAAACCCACCGCATTCACTGCTTCCTTCACTGCTTCTTCTCTGGTCTTCCCTTAGTCCCATGTGCCCTTCCTTGTTACTCTGATTTCATCATTTCCCCAAATCAGTCTATAACCCTAGATCTGACGAAATCAACCGAAAAAATTGATCGAATCAACTGCTCCTGCTCTCCTACGGCGTATTCCATTCTCGCGCTCCTTCCGTCGGCGGCGAAATCGACGGAACCCTAGACTTCATCTTTCATCTCTTGTTTTCGTTCTCGTCTCTTCCGTGTAAAAGGTACGTTCTCTCTCCAATTTTTGAAAAAAAATCTCAGCAGAGAAAGTCCACAAAAAGAAACAGTGCTCATGTAGAAGAGCTTTCAACAGGGAATGATAGTGATGATCTGTCAGCACGCGGAAAGGAGTCTGATCATTAGTCTGCATCATCTCAGGTAAATTATTCCCAAAAAATTGGTATTGGTGTATTACTAGTGTGACTAGTACAACTAATAAATAAACGCTAATATAATTTTTATTTGGTTTACAAGAGTGCCAACCACTGCCACCTGATGAGCTATGTTTCAAGAACACCGAGTTCACCCAGACGTGTAAGATACAGAGCAAGTGCTATGTGACCGCGACGGTGAAGATCCTGAAAAAGGCTAGGTTTAAGCCTGAGCTGGAGTGGTTTGAAAACCACCCTCATTTTTGCCATTTTTTCCACATGCCCGATGAACCAAACTTGAAGCTGCATGGTATGTGGATGCTTCTACTGCACATTGTTCCTTTACACGAGTCAGAGGACACAGCTTGGTTTGCTGTTAATGGAGTGCCCATTCGGTATTCAATGAGAGAGCATGCTCTCATGTCGGGATTGGACTGTCATGACTACCCGGCTAAGTATAAGAAGATTGGAAGCTTTGCGTTTGTAGACATGCATTTCAAATCACATAAGGAGATCACGAAGATATCTATGAGAGAGAAATTGTTGAGTATGGGTGCGTGTGGGGATCGACTCAGGAGTTCTTAGGCATGATTATCAGAGGGAAGGGAAGGTATAATGCCCCTTTTGACCCTTTCATATTAAGAGTCGTCAACGATGTGGAGGTTTGTAAAACCTTTCCTTAGGTTCGGTTGACGTTTGAAGATGCTCTATGGTCCATCACTCACGTGATGAAGCATCTGAAAGGGAAACCTAAGAATAATGTCAACTTTCTCGGGTTCATAATTCCTTTGGAGGTAAATTTTACTTCTTCTTATGATTTTTTTTTCTTTCGAGAATCAGCTCTGAGTGTTTTGCTTTGACAATCAGATCCTGGCATTTGAGTGTATTCCAGCTCCGAAAGCACGATTTACAGAAGGTGTAGATGGCTGTATGAGTAAGTGTCTGAGGATGTGTAAAAAGCGGTTCCAAAGTAACAGCATGAAGGGTTATCCTCTTGCGGATTTATACGACACACTTGGAGAAATTAAGGTATGTGTTGAGTGTTGTTTTGTTTTTATTAAGTGAGTGGGATACTATGTGTTTGATATTGTTTTGGTATAAATTTTCAGGTTATTGATAGTGTTCTTGTTCCTACTGTTGATGAGGAACCTCTCATGGTACGCATAATGGATAGGGAGCTAGACTATGAAAATGAAGAAGGCGTGAGTAATTTGTGGAGCACATGGCTGCCTGTTAAGGAGAAGCCTATCTTTTGACAAGAACTCTATGAGTTAGATGTGGCTGATGTGGCTGCAAGGGAGTTTCCTCAGAAGAAAGACAAAAGGAAAGTGCATGAAGAAGCATCCTCTTCTAATACAAGTTTGGAAGACGTTTTGAAAGGGTTTGAAGAGAGGTTGATGACATGTTTGAGTGAAGTGAATGGGAAGGTGGAGAAAATGAACAAGAGGTGTAAGAGGATGAAGGTAATGGAGAAGAAGCTTGAGAAGATTGAAGATTGCCAATATTATTTAAAAAAGAAGGTCAAGAAGGTGGAGACATTGGACGGGAGGATTGATGGCATTGAGAAAGAAATGAAAGAGAAGGAGGAGGATAACAAGAACAATGAGGGTTTCGACTACCAAGGCATGGATTATGACTGGGGTGGGCAGCGGAATGACAGAAATGAAGTGGACGCAACAACCAAAGAACCTGAAGATGCAGATATGGTTGAAAATACAGAGGTGGTAGAAGAGAAAGAGAGTGAAGAAGAGGCTCAGAAGGACGATAGAGGTTCTGAGGAAGAGACAGAACCTGAACCTGAAGCAGAAGCTGAAGAAGACAAATGAAAAGGGGATGAAGAGGTTGAGAATGAAAAAATACCTGAGAAAGAATCTGATGAGGTTCAAGATGAGGTTGAGATGAATGAAGCCAATGAGATTGAAGAAGAGGTTGAAACAGA
>NC_027755.1:24395758-24398462 GCF_000695525.1 Brassica oleracea var. oleracea
GAGGTGAAAGAACCTGAGGAAGAGGCTGGAAAAATGGTGGAGGAAGAGGTGGAAGAACCTGAGGAAGAGGCTGAAAAAATGGTGGAGGGAGAGGTGAAAGAACCTGAGGAAGAGGCTGGAAAAATGGTGGAGGAAGAGGTGGAAGAACCTGAAAAAGAGGCTGAAGAAATGGTGGAGGATGAGGTGGAAGAACCCGAGAAAGAGACTGAAAAATATACTGAGGAAGAAAAGCAAGAGTGGTAGATGGTTGACTACGAAGACAGTACTTGTGAAACGAAGGAAGCTGACAAGGGAGCAGCCAAACCTTTTGGAACTGGGGTCAAGCATAGGCCAAAGCAAATGGCGTTGAGGAAGCAGGCTCCTAAGCTGAGGGGTAGACCGAGAAAGGCTACTCAACCAAAGAAGTCCACTACGCCAGAACAGGAAACGCCAGAACAGACAAAAGGATACGTTTACGTTCACAGTGGATTTCCACTCCTTTCATTGAAGCTAACACTGATGAGATTGAAGGGGGCAAGAAGAAGCCTAGAACAAAGGCTTAGAAGACAAAAAGCTTAAAATATTTTGGGTGTTTAGTATTTATTTCGGCTTTGTTGTGAACTTATGTAAGATGTTATGTTTTGTTGCTTGCTGGTCTGTAAAACTTGAATGCTATCTCTTATGTAGGATGCTTTGTGTTGTGTGATTGTCTTGCAGCAGGTTTGGCCCAATTGAGGACAAGACAATCTAAATCTTATGAAAACACACTTATAGTACTAGGTTTATTATGTATTACTAAGACAAAAATATTGTCAACACTTTAAGAAAAAGAAAAAATATAACATGATATATAATATTAAATGGCATATGTCCAAAACGTGTAAAATATAAGAAAAAATTAAAAATGGCACATGTCTAAAACGTGTAAAATATAATATTAAACAAACATGTTTGAATATTAAATTAATATTATCTTACTCGTAGTAGTACTCAAGGAAGTAGTAATATTTCATTCTTCATAGTAATATTTTTGTAAATTAGAACATTTTTTAGTAATACAACCTCAAGAAATTAAATTTATTAATAATACAAATGTATTTAGACAATTTTAAATTATATATAACACATTAGCATAAAATTTTTTCAGAAAATGTGTATTTTCTGAATTTCATCTCATTATGGTCTTCCCATCAAGACATTAGTATAGAAGTAGAAGGCTGTTTTCTATAGAAATGAGAGGTTTTCAACTAATTTCAGAATTTAAGAGTATTCTCTGTCTAATTTCGCAAATAAACACAAATATGACCATATAATCTCGTAATATATGAGATATGTTTTCTAAAAATAAATAATAAGACGAAAACAAAGGTTCTTAGAAATATGCATACTACATAGTAATTCAAGGTAATTCAAGGTAGTCCTAGGTAGTCTATAGTAGTACCTAGTAGTCCATATTACACATAGTAGTTCATAGTAGTACCTAGTAGTACCTAGTAGTTCATATTACACATAGTAGTTCCGATAGTACCGAGTAGTGCAGTGTTACCTAGTACAAGATTTTCATGTTACTCAGTGGTGGCAGAAGTACTTCCACATTCAAAATACTCATACAAACGTCCGCCTCTCCTTCCCCTGCCCCTGCCTCTTCCCCTTCCGCGTCCTCTTCTTCGTCCACGAGATTCTCCGGCTGATGGAAACCTTTCCTTTTGAGTGGGTCCTTTCTTTTTTTCATATACCAGGGGAAGAACTTTAAGTGCTAGAATCTCATCAGGTATGACCCATTCAGACATATGAGGAACATGATAAATCGTCCTACAGTATGCCAATGCCCACAACTCCACCAAATAGTATCTCGAACAAAACTCTTGTAGATGAAGATCTTTTCCTACGCTCAAGAACTTGGTAGCAGCAGCAGCATGAACACATGGGATTTTGTCTATATCAAAACACCTGCAGGTACACATTTTTCTTGCCAAATCAACCGTATAAATCTTTCCGTCACTACCATTGACATTGTACTCAAGGTGGAAGCTGTTTATCTCAACAACATCTAAACACCTCGCTTCCAAACATCTTTTTGACAACTCCTTTTCCACTGTTGGCACAAGCTTCTTCGTGACTGGTATTTCAGCTGCCTTCTTCCTATGTTTGTCAAACCATTCAGTCATTTTCTTGATGATAACATCAATCATCGGTAGCATGAAGAATTTCTTCGCTTCCCGAAGAACACCATTAATGGATTCTGCCGCATTAGTTGTGTTAACATTGTATTTGTTTCCTTCAAAGTAACATCTTGCCCATTTTCTCACTTAAACACTTTTCTCCAGATACACCGCAGCAGAAGGATACCTTCTGGAAAAGGCATCATAGAGATCATCGAATTCAGCCACTGTATAAGCATGTGCACACTCTGTAAACTTACTTGTGCAAGCGTCTCTGTTGTTGAAAACATGTCCTTTGACATTTTGAGACAGATGCCAGATACAATACCCATGTGCAGCCATTGGGAACACCTCACGTATTGACTTGATCAAGCTTTCATTTCTATCCGAAAGAAACACCAATTCGCCTTCATCTGAGATCATCGACCTCAATTTATTCATAAACCACGTCCAAATTTCGTCTTTCTCACCATCAACTACACCAAATGCGATAGGGTAGTGGTGACGATCAGGATCTTGAGCCATCGCAACAAGCAGAACTCCACCATAAACATGCTTAAGAT
>NC_027755.1:24398578-24407648 GCF_000695525.1 Brassica oleracea var. oleracea
CCTTCTATGGAAGCTCCAAATGCGAAAAATAGATACTTAAATCTTTTCGCCGCATCCACTTCAACATAACTTACTGAGTCAGGATTCTTCAACTTAAGCATGTACATATAGGAGTGTATCATAGAAAAACTCTCTTCCGGAGTACCTTGGACTTCACTAGCAGCCATCCTTTTTCCTCTCCATGTTGTGGCATATGACACATCAACACCAACATTGTGGGTAACCATACTGATCAGATCATTTGGTGTTGGTGTGTCATATCTACCCCTCTGACTTCATTATCAGCCATCCTTTTTCCTCTCCATGCTGTGGCATACGACACATCAACACCAACCTTGTGGGTAACCATACTGATCAGATCAGTTGGTGTTGGTGTGTCATATCTACCGGGATATTCTTCACTCAAAACAGATGCAACAACCTGTGGTGTGCCTCTCCTTCTATTTCTAAGGGTACTTGTAGTCACTACTGAGCATGTATGAAACTTGTTGCAAGTTCTAACCGTCCAAAGATCTGAATTCTTAAGCTTTGCTACACGCAAATACCACTTGCAACCTTCTTTGGCTCCTCGACATTTTGCCACAAATATCACAGTATCGGACTTAAATGTTTCAAACTCCAAACCATTCTTATGTGCACCCCTCTGAACTAGAACTTGCATGGCTACCTTAGTTCTAAATTCTTGACCCTTAACCAAATCGAGACCATCATCCCATTCTTCTTCTACTGCTGTCGTGGCTTCAACTACTGCTCTTGCAGCTTCATCTCCTGCTCTTGCAGCTTCAACTCCTGATCTTGCAGCTTCAACTTCCGCTCTTCCAGCTTCTTCTTCCACTCTTACTTCTTTTCCTTCATACCCATGCTCTAAATTCTCATGCATCTCAATGTCTTCATGTTGTTCGGCTGTGTAAAGTGCGACCACGCCATCCTTCTCATGATCCTGATCAGTTCCATCTTGCTCAGTTCCATCTTCCTCGGTCCCATCAGAAAGACCAACATAGCTATCATTAGTTTCATCATCATCTCCATCAGAAAGACCAACATAGCTATCATCAGTTTCATCATCTTCTCCTGAAAGTGACATACCACCATATGTATCATTCATGTCGCTGCTGATCTCCACATGTAAAACACTTCTACATATCATGATTTACTTGCATGAGATAACCCAAAACGTCTTCATCACACCAAATATATGATGGCTTGTTCGAATACAATACCATTGGAAAGTAACTAATCTTCACCATCCCATCTCCATTTGCCTTAATCTTTCTGCATATACTCTCAACCAATTTAGAATACGCAATCTCTTCCACGGCTGTTTTCATCACTAGAGTGTGAATTTCATCTTCTCCCGAGATCCATCTTCTCTCACCCCCATCTTTGATGTAACGTCCTCCGTAATCAAAACATATTATTGTAATAGGAGAGGTCATAGATTACCTCAAACAAAAATTATGATTAGTTAACCGTTTAAATAATCTAGGTTGTCCAAGATCTTTGGTACATACTCGATTTAGTAATACAAGTAATACATGTTTTAGCTTAGTAGTACTAGTAATTCCAGTAGTTTCTATAAATTTTCATTTTTTGTTGATTTAACCCTTTTAACTGACCAATGGGGTATTATACAACCCACAATATCGTCTACCAATATTGTAATGTATTATTTTGTTTTAAACAGTGAAAAATTAGCAGAAATATACAAAATTGTCCTCAAGCATCATTTTCATACCAGTATACCTAAAACTTTAATCTTTCATTCGGTTTAAGTATGTTTAATCAACAAATAACGTGTTACAAAACCCACATTATCGTCTAACACCATTTTTATGTTTTTTCCCTATCAAAATCGTGTTAAAAAAAGAGAACCTTCTTCAAATTTCATTTTCATTTTTCTTTGAAAACTTCACGATTTTTACAGCTAAGTTTTTACTTTTTTTTGTTACTCATAACACATAGAACATAAGTAGTATATTAGTATGAAAATTTCATGAAAAAATCGTACCAATTTTCGTCAAAAGAACCTTCAAAAAAACGCCAATGGAACTTGAAGGGGAAGAAGCATTCGCAGGTGGTTGGAAAAAAAGGAGCAAGATCTGAGAAAAGAGAACAGATGGACAGCGGTGGGACGGAGAGAGGTAGATAGAGTGTGGGGCCGCCTGTTAGGTGTCCAATTAATTATGGATTTTATGTGGGATGAGGAGTCCGCTTTTTATTTTTAAAATTAGAAATAAGGTGTGGGATCCGCGAGAAATAGATAATAATATGATAGTTGATGGTAATAAAGAGAATGAAAATATGATAGGGTAGTTAGAAAAGAAATGGGGTAATGAGAATACAAAATTTTCGAGTGGATCAATATTAGATTACTTTCCAGAAATGTGGGAGTAACTTAATATTTTGGTACTATATATACGATGATGATTTAGTATTTAAACATCTTTTTCTCATAAAAGCAAAACAGAAACTAGTGTTAGTTTCCTAATCGAGGACACCATTCGTTCCTAGATAAGTCGCTGAAACCATAATATATCTTAGTGTCCGAATGGAGGAGCGGGACAAGTGCAGTTCTCCTGCACATGCAGTTCTCCCGCACTGCATTTACCATTCACTCTTTTCTGTTTGTAAAAACAGTTCAAGCGGGAGATCTGCATGCAGTTCAATATTTTTTGTCTTTTTGTGGAAAAAGCAGGAGATCTGCATGCAAATCTCACCCGCCAACATTTGGTAGTGTTGATCTGCTTTTTTTTTTGTTTGGTCAATAAATAACTTTGTTACAACACATAACTTTAAAAATATATTTATCTAATTTTATGAATATAATATTTTTATTTTATTTACAACTTTAACAATACAAAATTATTATTTTCTACCTATTATTTTTTGTCATATAATTTTTAGTTTTTTAAATAAGAAAATAAAAGAAGAATAAGCATCTTATAAAACATTTACAGGTATTTCGGACGATACTATAACATCTAAGATATTTGTTTAGATATCTAGGTGTCATTTTTATTGTTTTAATATATGATATATAGTTTTTAAATGATTTTGTCATTCATAAATTATAATAAATTATTTGATCGGTGCTTGATCTGTCCCGCTTGAACTGCTTTTACCATTTGAAGCCTTAATTTGGCTTGTATTGCCCACTCACAAGGTGCATAATCCCCCACATCAACTTTATTTTATTTGCTTCAAAAGTCCAAAAAGCGGACACCAACACATGTCCATGTCAATAAACAAAAAGTTCAAGATAATACATTCCCAAAGTACAAACCCAATATAGTTTAGCGGAAGGAGAGGTAAACCAAGCAAACGAATATAAATATAAGAGAGCCTTTCTACCGTGAGCTCACGAGACAATTTAGTATAAGAGTTTTGTTGTTTATATACATCCCGCAAGCCAACCACCATCAGGAAACTTCCACATCAACACCCAGCTGAAGCAACCCTGCATTCACATTTCCTCTCTGTCACGCCTCTATACATATACCAAAACTTACTTGAGAGATATACAGGAGCTATGCAAAATCACCAGACCTTGATAACAGCGGCCCCGACTTGTCATTGGCCCTGGTTATACCAATTCTTCTCACCGTGGTTGCTCCTCCCTCTGTGTCATTGCTTATAAGCAGTTGTTCAGCAAAGTTTTTCAGCCCCTGCAACATAGTGGACGACAATCAACAAACAAAGACCTTTTAACTTGAATAAGCACAGTAAACTCAATCTGGCATAAATAAGGAAAAGACACCTTAGTTCCAACATCTCCAAGCAAATTACGAGCTTTCTGGTTTACAGGCAGTTGAAGCTGCTCCTGTAAGATTGAAGTTCGCAAAATATATCACATTAACGCAAAAAAGGAAGTTAATATAGACATATAGAGGGATCAATCCGATATAAGAGAAGCCCTACCATGTCAGGCAGTTTAGTGCTCTTGCCTCCAAAATAGTTATACAAGTGTAGCATGCAAACATTTGTGACATCCTGCCACCAGAAACAAAAACAAAATCAGCTCTGAGCTACCAATTTGTTGGTGATTCGCTTAACAAACCATGATTATAATTTGATTTTCAAAGGCTAATGATGCCTGCTAATAAGAATTCATGTGGTTCACAGTCACAGCTATAAGATAAATGTACCTGCTTGTATTCCAGCGTGTCCAACTTCCCATCCTGCAAAAAAAAATGTTACAGGACAGTAATCATTAGAAGAGATACAAAAAGAAAATGAAATGCTAGAAAGGAGAATTCTAATTCCTGATATGAACTCAAAAGACTAAAATATTTGACGGCTGAGTTCATTATTATATCGGGATCTTCAGCATTGCTCATAAAACTTAAAAAGACTCACCAGACCACTAATCAAATCATTCAATGACTGCAACTCATTCTCAAGCAAGTTGATATCTCCACGAGCCAAGGTGACCTGTTCAGCATAACCAAAATCACATTTCGTTGGTCCATGACTGTACATAACAATGAAAGCTAATAAATCATTTCCAGTAGAAAAAAACTATATCGTAAGTCATACCTGGTTCTTGATTTCCTTGGAGAGATCAATCTGCTTCTCTACCTTATCATCCATATTCTGAATCTTTTGCGTTAAATGCCTTTTTGCAGCCTGCAAAACCCAAACGATTATGATCCACACTTTAATAAATCACCAGAAACACCAAGACTCACCGCAAGGGTCGCTGAAACTTGCTCCAGATTCTTAGTCAAGTTAGCCACGGCAGTAGCCATGTTGGCTTTCGTCACATACATAAGGTCAGTGAACGAGAGTCCCTAACCAATAAACCAAACACAACCATATTTTTAGTTCCCCTAACATGACACAATCAGATTAAAGAACTTTCATCTCACCTTCCACCACATATAACCGTATCCTAAAGCTCCCAATGCCGCAGCAGGAACAGCAAGTGCTTGCAAGTTCGCTGACACACACACAAATAAAATCAAGAAAGACAAATGATGAAAAAGAAAAAAAAGATTCTCCGACAGAATATGTCAGAACAAGTACAAAGTTCGAATCTTTACATACCACCAGAAACTCCATTCATAACCGTTATCTGCCGTGCCGAAGCTAGCTGTCGAACCTCCATAGCCAACCGACGAACCTGTGCAGCTATAGCATCGGAGACATCAGAGTCTCCTTCCTCTCCAGATCTCTCCATACCCTTCACCAGAGACTAATCCAAACAAACCAAATCAAAAAAAGGTCAATTTTTTTTTCAAAGTAAACGAAATAAAAAAATAAAAAGCAAAATTGATGTAAAGTTACCTGCAATTCACCCAATATATCAGATAATTTACCGTTCTTCATCATGATCGTACCGGTATAACCTTACGATCCAACAAACAGGGAAGATCCATTTAGTAGTGAAGCACAAAGAGAGAGAGATGAGCTGAGAGAAATTGAGAAACAATACCTGCTCCGGCTAAGAGAAAGATCCTTGATAAGCCGATTCCGGTTTGCATCGCCATAGCTCCTCCGACTGTTTTACTCCGCCGCCGACTCGTCGAGCTTTTTTCCGTCTCGGATCGAATTTAATTTAGGTTTCAATAAGGATGATAACTGATATTTTATTATTTTTGTTTTTGTTTTTTTTTTTCTTTCTAGAGTTACGTACGTGCTTGCTTGCTAGTTGCTACCAGTTTGCTTGTGAACGACGCCGTATCAAGGTCAAATTCAACTGCCTTAACTCGCGGCGGTAAAAACCGTAGTGTCTGTGGTTGCCTTCAACATTTTCACCTACATATTTTCTGCCACGTGGCACGTGACAAATCGAACCCAAAAAGAATTAAGAAATAATCGAAGCCGGGCCAAGTTAAAGTCAACAACACTGGGGTAAAATATTAGTATTAGAATAGATGCCTAAGTATCTGAGTTTTAAAAATATGATGGCTAGGGTTTTGGGTGGTGATTTTAGGGTTTTGGGTGAGGAAGTGCAAGATGAGAATATGGAGGAGATCGGGGAGCATGGGAGACCGCCCAGAGATCCATTCCACCGGATGCTCCAGACTCTTAGGTGAACAAGGTATTAGGGTGCAATGAAGGAGGGATGCATGTACCGGAGGAGATTGTGGACGAGTCTTTTGTGGAATCAAATCTGAAACTAGAGTTCCCGAATGGTGAGGATGGAGAACCGGTGATAACGATTTGAGAGGAGCGTTTTGATTGCTATGAATGGTTTATGGAAGAGATGTATGATTGTTAAGGTCTTGGGGAGGAGTATCCCATTATTGAGCTTAACGAGAAGGCTGAAGGAGCTATGGAAACCTGCGGGATCAATGTTTGTGATGGATCTCCCGAAGAATTTTTTCATGGTTCGTTTTGGAGTAGAGGAGGAGTATATGAATGCGCTATCAGGTGGCCCATGGAGGGCTTTTGGGAGTTACCTTATGGTGCAAGCATGGACGCCTGAGTTTGATCCGCTGAGGGATGAGATAGTTACGACACCGGTTTGGGTTCGTTTAGCACATATCCCAGTTAATTTTTATCATAAAACGATACTGATGGGGATTGCCAAGGGGTTAGGAAAACCGATTAAGGTTGACTGCACCACGCTAAAAGTCGAAAGAGCTAGATTTGCGAGAATTTGTGTGGAGGTTAACCTTAATAAGCCATTGAAAGGGACAGTGATGATTAATGGTGAGAGGTACTGCGTATCATATGAAGGAATCTCGACGATCTGCTCGTCATGTGGTATGTATGGACATCTAGCCTATTCATGCCCACGTAAGGTACTGGAGGAAACTCCTATAAATGTGGTTCTTCCAGTGGACATGACACAAAAGAATACGGAGGTTGGAGGTATGGATACAGATTTTATCTCAGTGAGACAGGCGAGGAAAGGGCTAACTCAGAATGGGCAGAGAGGAGTTACACTGCGGAGTAATGAAAGTAGGGAGATGGTAGGAAATAAGACGTTGATCGGTAGTAAAGGTCGGGGGGCTCGTCAAGACAGTATGTCGGAGGAGATAAGGGTTTCGAATAGGTTTGGAGGGTTGAATGTGGAGGAGGATATGGAGGAACAAGTGGAGGAGAATAGGAATAGAGAAGAGAATAAAGAAAATGAGAATACTACTAATATAGTTTCTGGAGGAGCAAGCAAAGAGACTGGGAAGGAATTCTCGTTTGGAAAGAATGAGAACATAGGGAACCAACAACCAGCTCGATTGGGTCCAAAAGATAAGAAGTTTAGCAACATGAGAGGCCCAAATCCTCCTAAGACCAAACTTAGAAATGTTGGGCCTATGCGGGGTTTGGTGTTTGGCCCAATAAGTGGGGAGAGTGGCATGTCGGCGAGAGGGAAGAGACTACGAGTAGAGAAGGAAAATGTCGGCCGACCAGGTGGTGTTTTCGCAGGAGATGGGGAGTTAGACAGAAATGAGAAGAATTCTGGGCATGTGTACGATAAAGACAACGCTCAGGAGCAACTTGCAGAGATGGAGAATCTGGAGTTGGATGAGGTAGAAGCTAGTGCGAGCCAAGGACGAGAAGTCCTGAAGAGTGTGGTGGCATAACATTTTGCCCCGGTGATTCTATCTATTGATTATAAAGATCTGATGAAGTGCATTTTGTGGAATTGCCGGGGGGCAAATAAACCTGGAATTGTCGGGGGGCAAATAAACCCCAATTTCGAAAATCGATTAGATATTTGGTGAAAAAGTTCAAGACAGATATCCTTGTTGTTTTTGAAACTCATGCTGGTGGAGAAGCGGCAGGCCGGATTTGTCGTGGTCTAGGGTTTGAGAACTCGTTTCGGGTGGATGCGTGTGGCCAGAGTGGAGGTTTATGGCTGTTATGGAGGGAGGAGATTGGAGAGCTTGAGGTGGTCAAGTCGTTGGATCAGTTTATACATGCTCGAATCAGGAATTGAGCAGAGGTGATTAATCTGATTGTTGTGTATGCGGCTCCTTCACCGAGCCATAGAAGTGGCTTATGGGCTGCTTTAGAAGAAGGTTTGCGTAATGCGGAGGGGCCGGTGTTCTTTGGGGGAGACTTTAATACAATAGAGAGGATAGATGAAAGGAGTGGTGGGAATGGGAGATTGTCTGAGGATTCTCTAAAGTTTGGTGATTGGATAAATGATATGTTACTGATTGATATGGGATTTCATGGCAATCAATTCACATTGAAAAGGGGGAAAACTGAAAGCACATTTGTAGCGAAGAGGCTGGATAGAATATTATGTTGTGCCCAGTCTAGACTCAGATGGCAGGAGGCAATTGTGAGGCATTTACCTTTCTTAGCATCATACCACGCTCCTTTGTATCTACAGCTCACACCGGAGGTTAAGGGTGATGCACGTCGACGTCCATTTCGTTTTGAGGCGGCATGGCTACAACATAATGAGTTTCAAGACTTGCTAACAGCTTCATGGGATCGTGATATTGATCCAAGAGAGGCTTTGCAGAGGTTGGAATTGACACTCCGAAAGTGGAACAGAGAAGTTTTCGGAAATGTCCAAAGAAGGAAAGAGGACTTGTTGATAAATTATTTCAGAAAACTATATTCTCTGGAAGACGTGGATACAGACATACAAATGATATTGGAGAGGAGATTTGTGGGGTTTACAAGACAAGAGAAAATGGATCTTGATAAAACGTTTTCTGCGGAGGAAGTAGAGAAAGCGGTGAGAGCTATGGGCAGCTTCAAGGCACCAGGTCCGGATGGGTTTCAACAAGTTTTCTATCAGAGGTGGAGAAAACTATATTCTCTGGAAGACGTGGATACAGACATACAAATGATATTGGAGAGGAGATTTGTGGGGCTTACAAGACAAGAGAAAATGGATCTTGACAAAACGTTTTCTGCGGAGGAAGTAGAGAAAGCGGTGAGAGCTATGGGCATCTTCAAGGCACCAGGTCCGGATGGGTTTCAACCAGTTTTCTATCAGAGGTGCTGGGAGACAGTTGGTGCATCTGTGATCAGGTTTGTCCTTCTTTTCTTTGAGACGGGGAAGTTGCCGGAGAATACTAATGATGCACTCGTGGTGCTAATTCCGAAAGTGACAAAACCTTAGTATATTACTCAGTTTCGACCGATAAGTCTCTGCAAC
>NC_027755.1:24407855-24408713 GCF_000695525.1 Brassica oleracea var. oleracea
ATGATAGGCTGCGTTGGGATTTTCTAGAAGATACACTAAGGGCTGCTAGTTTGTCTGGGAATTGGGTCAAGAGGATTATGGAATGTGTGTCTGGTCCATCAATGTGTATTTTGTGAAATGGGGAGAAATCTGAGCCGTTTAAGCTATCAAGAGGACTGCGACAAGGTGATCCACTCTCCCCGTACCTGTTTGTCTTATGCATGGAGAGATTACGTCAACTGATTGAGAAAGCAATGGAGGATAAAAGATGGAAACCGATAAGATTGTCAAGAGGTGGTCCACAGCTATCTCACATTTGCTTCGCAGATGATCTAATCCTATTTACAGAGGTATCGGTGACGCAGATTCGAGTGATCAGGAAAGTGTTGGAGAAGTTTTGTAAAGCCTCTGGTCAGAAAGTAAGCCTCCAGAAATCGAAGATTTTCTTTTCCAATAATGTCTCTAAAGGAAGAGAAGAGAGAATAAGCAGAGAAAGTGGTATTGCATCAACAAAGGAGTTGGGAAAATACTTGGGGATGTCGATACTACAGAAAAGAATTAATAAAGATACTTTTGGGGAGGTACTGGAGAAAGTAGCTTCACGGCTAGCAGGATGGAAGAAACAAACATTAAGCCTTGCAGGAACGGTAACATTGACAAAGTCGGTTCTGTCATCAATCCCGGTGCATACGATGAGTACGATTAGCATGCCAGTGGGTATACTGGAGAAGCTTGATAGCCTAGCGAGGAGCTTTGTGTGGGGAAGTGGACAACACTTAGTCTCCTGGGATAAAATATGCAAACCAAAGGCGGCCGGAGGTTTGGGGATCAGGGTGTCGAGAGATATGAACAAAGCCTTGTTAGCTAAAGTGGGATGGC
>NC_027755.1:24408742-24435276 GCF_000695525.1 Brassica oleracea var. oleracea
GGGGGGAAGGTGGAGGTTGGGATTTTGATAGAATTACCTCGTTGGTAACAGCTGAGAGAAGACTAGAGCTTATGGCAGTAGTAGTGGATACTGTTACTGGAGCAAAGGACCGTTTGGCATGGGGGCAGACTCCGAATGGGCAGTTTACGGTGAAGTCTGCATACGCCTTGCTTACAAGAGATGAGAATCCAAGACCGCAGATGGGGAGTTTCTTTCGATCTATGTGGCGCGTTGTAGCACCTGAGAGAGTTCGAATGTTCCTCTGGCTAGTGGCAAACCAAGCAATCATGACGAATGCAGAGAGACATAGAAGGCACTTGAGTGGGACTGACTTATGCCAGGTCTGCAGAGGAGGAATTGAGACTATAATACATGTGTTACATGATTGTCCTGCGATAAAATGTATATGGGAGAGATTTGTTCCGAGAACGAGAAGGGATGTTTTCTTCAGAATGCGGTTACTGGAATGGTTATATAAGAACCTATGTGACAACAATGCAGGTGGTGGTATTCCGTGGGCTACTATATTCGCTTTGACTATGTGGTGGGGATGGAAGTGGAGATGTGGAAATGTATTTGGTGATACCTGACTGTGGAGAGATAGAGTCAAGTTCTTACGTGACTTGGCGAAGTGAGTTATAGCAGCAAATAGAGCAGAGAATGCTCACATAAAGGAGAGACATATGGTTGAGATAATGGTGGGATGGAAGCCACCTTGTGTGGGGTGGATGAAACTGAACACGGACGGGGCATCACATGGGAACCCGGGGCTGGCGGCTGAAGAGGGAGCACTGCGAAAAGGAGAAGGCGAGTGGTGTGGTGGTTTTGCGATTAATATAGGTAGTTGTATGGCACCATTAGCGGAGTTATGGGGTGTGCACTATGGTTTAGTGGTTGCTTGGGAGAAAAGGGTGAGAAGGCTGGAGGTAGAGGTCGATTCTATGATGGTGATGGAGTTTCTTACGATAGGGATTGGGGGATACTCATCCGCTGTCTTTCCTGGTATGCTTGTGCCATGGCTTCTTGACGAGGGACTGTCTGGTCCGATTCGTTCATGTGTATAGGGAAGCAAACCGCTTAGTCGATGGGTTGGCTAACCTTGCATTTTCTCTTCCATTTGGTTTTCATAGTTTTGTTGTGACACCGATTGAGGTCGCTGTTTTAGTTCATGAGGATGTTGCTGGACCGTTGCGGCCACGACAAACTCGTCTTGTAAGCTGAAGTTTGGGTTTCTTTTTTAAATAAATTGGGAGTCATTCTCCCATATTCCTACCCAAAAAAAAAATATATTAGTATTAGAGAAGGACGTATTTTTATTATATTGATATATTCAAAATCAAGAAAATAAGTGACAAATTAAAAAAGCGGCATCTTCTTTCAATTTATTCCACATTTACCAAAACTTAAAATTTAAACCTATAAATAAAACAAATTTAATGCCACGTTCAACATTTCTATTTTATTAGTACAAATACATACTCCATCCGTTCCTTAGGGATATTAAAATGAGTTATATCTCATGAGCTAACTCAGCTGAGCTCGATTTTTCATGAACATGATCATTGTTTTTATGCTTATTTAATAAATGAGCTTAATGATCGAACTTAAATTAGATCACAAGTTATATGAACGATCTTTAATGATCATGAGCTAACTCATGAGCTTCATCGTTTTTATATTAATGTATATATACATATATATATATATATATATATATGTATATATATATGATTTCTATTTCTCTTATGTAAGAAAATATAGGTTCTATATTAATCGTATTTATCTTCTAAAATTAAAATGTAAAACCAAAAAGTTATAAATATATACGAAAATGTAAAAGAATATTGATATCAATCCTCATATCATATATCTTTAGAATTAAAAACTAAAACAAAATATTCCTAAGACTCTCATGCAGAATATATATATTTATGATTTAAATAGATGAAAACTTTGAAAATAAATCATCTCAAGACTCTTATATGGAATAGATTTTCGGATCACTAACTTAGCTTTGATTTAATTTATTAATAGGTGTTATATTTATTCAGTATTTAATATTAATGTTTTGGGTTAATTTTAAATTATATTATGGAAATTATTTTAGTTTATAATTATTTTAATAATTTTTATATTTTATATTTGATTGCGAGTTAGCTCATTTAACTCATGATCTAGATGATCTGAGTTCGAGTTTACATATTGATGCTCATATAATAAATGAGATCAGCTGAGCTAACTCATGAAATATCCGAGCTCTTTGTGAGTTGTGCTTAGGGCTGGGTAAAAAACCCGGATCCGAAGAACAGAACCGAACCCGATCCAAAAAAGTAGTACTGAACCCAAACCGAAATTGATTAAATATCCGAACGGATCTAAAATTTTGGTATTTAAATAACCGAAACCGAACCCGATCCGAACCAAAATATTTCGGGTACCCGACTGTATCCGATATAGATTTATAAACTTATATACTAATTATTTTTTAGATTTAATGTATATTAAAAAACATCCAAAATATATTTGATACTTTTAACTTATCCAAAATACTTGAAAATATATACAAATAATCAAAAGTAAATGACTAAAATAGTTAAAGTATGCCCAAAACACCAAAAATATTTAAAATATTTATTTATTCTCTATCCAAATATTCAAACCAAACTAATTTATATATTAAGTTTAGGTATTTTGACCTATGTTATTCAAATTTATATGTCATATATTATTTTGTTTATAGATTTTGAGTAATTTAAAATATATAATGAATTTTG
Organism: Brassica oleracea var. oleracea; assembly: GCF_000695525.1. NCBI lineage: Eukaryota > Viridiplantae > Streptophyta > Magnoliopsida > Brassicales > Brassicaceae > Brassica > Brassica oleracea. Next base: position 24,411,517 of record NC_027755.1, read on the forward strand.
TAAATTTTAAAAATAATTTAAATGGGTTATCCGAATCCGAATCGAACCCGTAAACATCCGAACCGAACCCGAACCCAACTATAGAAATACCCGAATGGGGCTGAAATCTTTGACCCCCAAAAACCCGAAATCCGAATAGACCCGAACCGAACCCGAATGGGTACCCGAACGCCCACCCCTACTGAGCTGAGTTGAGCGAGCTAGATCATGTTGACACCCATACCATTCCTTAATACATCTTCCTTCCGTTTCTTAATAAGTGTCATTTTGAAATTTTCACACAGATTGAAAAAAATGATTGAAATATATTTGACCAATAATATTTAAGATAAATAAAATTATTTATAAAATCAATGTAGTTTGCAATTAATTTTCTGCTGAAAATATGTATAATTTGCATCTTGTTTATTGTGTCTCCAACCTTATCAGAATAATCATGTAAATTACAAATATTATTGTAATTGCAAAGTGGACGTCTTATGTTAAACTAACAACTAGAATGTACGGGTACTTCCAGAGCACTTACTATGGCTACAACTGGATCAACAAAATTTGGAATTGGAATACGTGGAATGAGTCATTCCATTTGATTCCGAACAACTAACACCAGTTATAGTGAAAGATTATTCATAAAGCATTCCTAAAACGTATTTTAGAATAAATTAGGGCTGGGCAAAAAATCCGAATCCGAAGAACCGAACCGAACCCGATCCGAAAAAGTAGTACCGAATCCGAACCGAAATTGATTAAATATCCGAACGGGTTCAAAATTTTGGTATCCAGAGAACCGAAACCGAACCCGACCCGAACCGAAGTATTTCGGGTACCCGAATGTATCCGAAATAGATTTATATATCTAAATATATTAATTATTTTTAGATTCAATGTATATTAAAAACATTCAAAATATATAAGATACTTTTAAGTTGTCTAAAATACTTGAAAATATATACAAATATTCAAAAATAAATTTCTAAAATAGTATAAAATATACTCAAAACACCAAAAATAGTTGAAATGTCTACTGATTGTCTATCAAAATATTCAAACAAACCAATTTATATGTTAAGTTTAGGTACTCTGACATATGTTATTCAAGTTTATATGTTATATAGTATTTTATTTACAGATTTTGAGAAATTGAAACTATATATTGAATTTTAAAATTTTAAAAATCATTTAAATGGGTTATCCGAACCCGAACCGAACCCGCAAAGATCCGAACCGAACCCGAACCGAAATTTAGAAATACCCGAATGGAGCTAAAATCTTTAACCCCGAAAACCCGAAACCCGAATAAACCCGAACCGAACCCGAATGGATACCCGAACGCCCACCCCTAGAATAAATGGAAAGAGAACATTTTCTTAAAAAAATCTTTCAGCAACATAAATGTTGAAGAATAAATGAAATGAGTGGAGCGCCTAATTTTATTTTTAATTCAATTCATACTTATTTTTTTATCTCTACTTCATTCCTTTTATTCCTATAACTAGTTTTGTTTCATTCATTTCAGTTCCTTTTATTTATACTGGAGCCGGTGTCCGCGTTTCGCACGGATTACATATTTAATTAAAGTAATGTTTTATTAAAATTTGGAGTTTTTAGTTTCTGAAAGTGTGAGTTAAGTTTTGTTTTTTTAGGATGTGAAGACGTAGGTAGCAGTGATTAGTTTTTATATTTTAAACAAAAGTAAGTTTGAATAATAAATTGTGTTTAGGAGTCAAATTTCGTAAGAGAAAAGAATATTTGAGTGTGTCTTTTTAATTTACGTAGGAAGCGCTGACGTAAATTTTTAAAAAGTTGACTGGTGTCGTTTGCTATCAGACTTAGGATAGCAGTTTATTGTTTTTTTGGAAGCGTTGTATGATATCAATATCGTTGTCAAAGTAGAAGCGCGATCCAGGTGTGGTTGTGAGTGATAGCTTCCCTGGAAAAGTGAAATATTTGTAAGCATTTAGTTTGACATAAACTTTTTGTTAGTTTATTACCTTCATGTAACCGTGGAATGATACTTGTGATTATTACGATTTGGTTTTTCCTGGTAGATATGCGATTTAACTCCCTGAAATTAGCCACCTCGTTGTTCCATATAGTTAGACGTACCAGTTTGGATCTACAAAAAATGATTGTATTATATATATTTTTTGCTTTTAAAAATATTATTTAATAAAATGTTAGTACCTGTGTAAACGCAATCCAATGATGATCTTTAATTATAATTATGAACTTTTATATTTGTTTCATTAGTGTTTTGGATTCAAGTATTAAATTAATATAATAATACACAAATATATTAAATAATTGTTATCCACATAGAACTTGATATTAAGAAAATATTTTTCTTTTTTTGTATGTTTTAAAAACATATTATAAACAAATAAAATTTAATAAGATGTAAAATAATTTGACACTGTGACTTTCCTTGTTTTAATATATGTGAATTTTCATTAAAAATATCAGTTTAATTTTTTGTTTTAAAATATAAAGTAAGTTTAAACATTTAATTAACATTTCGATAATAAGAATGTTTCTGATTCAAAAATTATAATAGTTAAGGTACAGTATATAATTTCGGGTGTATAGGATTTTTCTTATTTGTGGGGTTTTTGGAAACTAATTTTTAACTTTTCATATTTTTCGGAAAATAATATCTTTGTTGTATATGGTTTAAAAAAAATATTATAACAAATCAAATTTAATAAGATGTAAATAATTAAAAATATATTTAAACTAAATAAAAGATAAACCTACATTTGCAAATAATTATAATTATGACCTTTTATATTTGTTTCATTAGAGTTTTGGATTCTAGTATTAAATTAATATAATAATACTAATAATGTTTTTGATTAAAAAAATAACTTGTAAATTCAAAATACCTCCTCGGAGGATCTTTGGAGGTTAGTTTCACCATGGTGTTTAGGGACAGCCGTTCCTTAAACAATCAAATAAACGAAAAGGAGAAATAGCTAAGATACGATGAACCAAACTGGGATAAATAAACTTAGTTAACCAGGATTGGGTAAGAGGGATGATATTGTCATATTGATGCAAGCATGTGAAGCTAATTCGCTTCTGAGACGAAGGGCAGAGCCGGTTTATGGGATACGATTTCTTACCTAATGGGGCGGTAGGTGTTTTCCTCTTCAGGCGTCGAAGACGTAGTTGGGAAGATAGAAGGAGAATCGCGGTGGAGGCAATGGGTGTTTGATATGGTAGAGACGTATTGAGGTTACAGTCAGAGGCCGAATATCTTTTCAAAAACCTTATGGTTTTGTTTCCATATCTTTAGTTATTTGTATTAATGGTAGAAGATATTTTATTCAATTTTGGCATGACTTATGGAAATTTTCTTTATGCTAGAAGAATATTATTATGTCGTGATTTATGCTGGCAAATATGTGAGAATCTGAACTGATCTTCTCGCTAGACATAAAGATTCGATGCATGCATTGTTTTACTATAATGTGATTTCTAAAGTACGTAGTCCTTATTGACTGCATGCTTTTTGTTTTGTTTACCTGTTCTTAGTCGAATAATGAACACCTAGACATTAAAAACTATAGTTTCATAACCAAGATAATAATGAGAACCAAACAACTTTAATAAGAAAGCCAAACGAAAAGGTTTTTCCAATAACAAACTGTCTTAGCAAGAAGAAAAAACAAATTTATTAAAGAGAAATGAGAAGACTGTTATTAGAGTAGCATGATGACTGGGCAGTCTGTACCAGCCACTCATGGAGTGACTTTACTGCATCTGATCTAGCCACTATGCTTGGTACGCTACGCATTCTTCTGGTCGTCAGTGGCTGAAGTACCACCACCACTGCTCTCAGCTAACTCTGAGATTTTCACTTCAGTGCCTGGTGGCGTGTTGAGTGGGGGTTTCTTTGGGGGCAAAACTGCTGATGAGACAATTTTGGTATCGGTCAAGGATAGGCGTGTAGATGTGAAATTGTAGGGCGCCACCTTGATCCTGAATTTCTTAGTCTGTCCTATTGCATCGATAAAACATTGTGGTAGTGGAACCTCAAGCTCAGCCCCATCTCCCCCGTTTTCCTATTATAACAGAATCATTTATCAAATTGGTAGCACTTTATGATGAAAATAAGTGTCAAGATTATCAAAATTATCTTTACCTCAACATATGTGTCGATCAACTCTGTTGCTTTCCTGCCAGTGAGCTCTTTCCCAGCATCTCCGAGAATGATGAATGTGCACTGCTCCTCATTATCATACACAGACATCTCCACCCGGTAGCTGTTTCAAAGGCAAGTGATTAGTATATACATTGTAGGATGAAACATGTTAGAATGGAAAAACTTACTTGGCTACTGCAGTAGCATTTTCATTGCCGCATTTTGTACAAAGCAGTGTAGTCGGCCCGCGGTTTAGCTTTGTCTGGCAATCCTTGCAAGCAATGTAATACCACTCAGTGCCAAGCTTGACATCATCAATTGTGGCAATGCAGTCAAAGAAGGCAATCTGTAATCCCATGCCAAGGTCTGTCATCAACTAAACACAGAAAAATGTTTGAATTTAATAATCAAATGGGATTACCTTAGCAGGCTGACGCTTGATGAAGGCAGCAATCTCACTTATTGTGAGCGTCTCAGACTTAACCACCTCAACAGGGTTGACCGTAGAAGTTGCAGAAGGGTTCGTGTTCAACCTTGGAAAGAAATTTTAATCACGCGATCATCAAGGATCATAAATCAGAAAACGATATATATGTCGCATGATAACATGTTTGAATAGAATACAAAAATACTAACCAGTTCAAGTATTCCTTGGTGGGGTCAACCTCTTCGTCCAAAAACACTCTCGATGAAGACATTGAAGTTAGGCACAATTTCCCTGCCAATACAGAAGCAGTTAGTGATAGGTTTAAGTAACTGAGTGTGAAAGATTAGGAGGTCTTATATGAAGTGTGAGAGATTACCACCGAGTCTTTTAGGGTTGACCGTTGTGACCAATAGAACCGTTGGAGTGGCTGCACAGGCGTCAAACTTCAGACGGAAATTTTCCGCAGCCTCGTTCCATAGGTAGACGTTAATCACTGGACCGCTGCAGTTTAAAAAAGAGTGATGTTTAAATAAGGATCATAAATCAGAAAACAATATATATGCATTGGTTGAACTACAACAGCTGAACCATAACTTTCCGAGAAGCTGAGTCATCATTGGTGCACAAAACCGGACGCTGATGGAGAGGCTGGCTGTCAAACCAGCTTAAGGTGGCCAACAACATCTACAACACATAGTCACACGCATAGTTACTCAATTGGCATTGCTCAAAAAAGGAAAAAAAATTACTCAATTGGTTAAACTTTACCGTGAAGATCCCCTCTGAGATCGCAGTTGGCTTCAAAATCTAAAAATGAATGGATTCTGAAGCGCTCTGTCAAAATCCCTTCAGTGTTTTCTTCAACCTTCGACAGGTGAGATGCGTGTGAGATGCAAATCACCAGCCTCTGATCAGCAACATGGTACATCACCTTGCTGTTGGATGCATAGAAGCTTGTCAGTGTGTAGATGCTCCCACGCCGGAGCTGTTTTTCATACTGGTTACGAAGGTTCTGACCGATGAACCCCTGAGCCAAAGTACCCTACAAAACAGGAAGAGAATATCGAGTCAGTTGAATATCCTTAAGTAGAATGTTTAAAATTAAAAGCGGTTTAGGCAAAAAAAAAAACAAACTTTCAAGTACTGGTCTTTCTCTATCACAACACTCTCAAGTTAACAATACAAAAGCTTAACAGATATACGGTGATTAGCAAAACAACATAACTCCAATCATATAACAGTTTAAACAGTTCTGATCAAGACACACTAATATAATATATACACAGGAAGACCAATCAAAGATACGCTAATCTGATTTCAAACCGATCAATCAAGTTTTTTTTCAACATACGCCTATATAATTTAATCTCAAACCAATCAACCAAGTTTTTTTTCAAGATACGCCTATATAATTTCATCTCAACACAATTGATCAATTTTTTTTTTCAAGATACGCTTAAAAAAATTTATGTTCGTGTATTTCAGAAGCTAAAACGACATGCATAATAAGATAGGAACCAATCAATGAAGTTTTTTTTCAAGATACAGCTATATAATTTCATCTCAAACCAATCAATCAAGTTTTTTTCAAGATACGCCTATATAATTTCATCTCAACCCAATTGATCAATTTTTTTTTTCAAGATACGCTTAAATAATTTACTGTTCGTGTATATCAGAAGCTAAAACGACATGCATAATGTGACAGGAAGACATACCTCCGAATCGATCATAAGCATCTCGATCCCAAGAAGGATGTCGGGTCCTCCTTTGACATTCTTGCGAGCTTCCCAGAAATGAAGAAGCCTAAACTGCAAGGTGGAATCACCGGGTCCTGGTGAAACATGTCGGAAGAGGAGAAGAAGCTTCGCCGGTAAGAATTGCAGTGTTTTTCGCCATGATAAGGGTATGGATTTTACGATTTGAGGTAAGAGTGATAAGGGTATATATAGGGATCTAGATATCATCGAGCCGGAGGGGGATGTGGAGGGTCCGTAGGGATCTTGAATGGGGGATTTATGGGAGCACATTGAAGTGCCAGCACTCTCATCGGAGGCGTTATACGGGAGGAGTTAGGGGAGAGGAAGAGAATCGATGAAGGGATGAGACGGCGATTAGGGTTAGGTGTAGAAGGAGAGAGATGTTTAGAACACGGGATTATGCAACACTATCAAGAGAGGCTCGGGATTGGGCTGTGAGATGGGTCTAATGGGCTTCGAAAATGGCTTATTTTTTTTAATTCAAGCCCAGTCCGGGATGACATGGCAAATTGATTAGTGCTCAATTTTTTTGCCCATGTGGCAGTGCTTAGAAAGCAGGGATTTAGCCTCTTTTATATAGTAGTGACTACTAGGATAAGAGTGAAATTTGATTTTTAAGAATATTTACATTATCCATTATAAATGAATGAAATGTACATGTGTGTTTTTCTTCTCAAAAGCATTGAATCATTGTAGAAGCACCGTAGCCTATTGGTTAAGGTTTAAAGGCTTCTACACCCAGGTCTGGGGTTCGAATCCCAGACTATGCAATTTATTGCAGATTACAGGAAATCCAGGTTTCAAGTCCCGGAGAGAGCGATTTATTAAACAATTATGCAGACTACGGAATAAAGGCTTACAATGGATCTTCAACATGGTGCAAGTAAATCTTGCCAGACGTGGATCTTCATAGTACGGCTCATGTGATGCAGTTAGGCGTAGGTCTTCATAAGGTAGACAGTATTGTCGGTTGTCGAATCGTCTATGTAATCTTTCCATATCATAATTGTAAGATCATAATAAATCAGCGTTAAAAAAAAAAGCATTGAATCATTTAATTTTGGCAATTGCTAGATTTTAGCCTCCCACAATAACTACTATATATATTTAAATGAGATTGTTTCTATAGACGATATATTCACCAACCATATATAAATTCATGAAGCAATAAGGGAAAATTGATACACTTTTTTATTTTCTACGATTAGTTTCCATCACTTACTTTGTTATGCTAATTTTAATTAACACCTAGTCTTGTCCATAAAGACATAAAAAGCTATTAGAAAAAAAAAATTGTCTTTCACGATTGGTTTCCTTTTCATAAACGGTTAGTGTCTTGAAACCGGTCAACATATAAACTTAACTACAGATTCGGTTTAGCCTTTTTGATCTGAACCAGTTAGGCAATTTTTGCCCAGAGATTGCAATTTAATTATTGTGATCACACGAACAGTGAAAACAGTTCTGGACCATGTGAAACAAACAGAGGAATGAACATACTATTTTATTTACTTCACCAACGACCATATTGTTTTCTTGCCAATTGAGAAATGTGTTATAGATTTTCTCTCTTGCCAACTGACGTTCTTATGAGCATCAAATTATTACATATCATGTGTTATAGATTGCCATCCTTGATTTTAACGATGTGTTTGTGAAAGGATGATAACATCTAGTTATTACTTTGTGTGGGTGACGAAGCTTTGAATTAGCTTTAGTGGTTAATAAACGATCACAATACAATTTGTGATGGTGACGAAGCTTTGAACTAATTTCGTAATGGCCATACGACCAGACTGGTTAATGCAAGTCTTGTCGAATATGATACATTTTATAACAATGTAAATACACGGACTGTTTAATGTAATGTTAATAAATTTCTCTAGGAAAAAGTAAGTTAGTCTAACATTTTTCTAAAGTCATTATAAGGCTGCCACATAAGCAATATAAAGATGTTAAGCAATGACACCTCAGCAATTACATATTGTAATTAATACAAAATTGAGGTTATAAATTTTTAAAAAATTCTCAAATAATATATAGGGATTCCATAAAATAGTTTCCAGTTACACCCTATATGTTTCTCCGGCAGCAGAGAGGAAGATGTCAATGTCATGACCGAGTTTGAAGTAGAACTCTTTTAAGAGTAGATAATACATCAGACATATTTGGCTTCAACTTAGCCTCCCACATTGCAACATATTTGCAGTCAAAGAAGCCCCTTTTTGAGGACTGTCCTTCAAATTTTGTGTTTGTTAGCCTAAAAAACTTTCCTTCAATCTCCTAAGTAAGGTATTGCCTAATCCCCCAGATTTAGTTCCACTCCGACTTTTGACGTCTCAAGAGTAAACCTACAAAATTGATTTCACTTGCTACAACAGATCATAAAACCAAAAGAAGAAATGTACCAAAACCAAACTTGAAACAAGATTGTCCTATGCATTTATCATTGAACCTTAAATTTATAAGATAGAAAGACAATTCATGAAAACATGTGGAATACTATGAAAACTTACTAATTTAAAAGAAACCATAAAAATCGGTACAACAGTCACCACTTCAACGCCAGAATGGCACCACGAGTCCCCCCAAACACTTCAGTGTTGTATACAAAAATCGACCAAACATTTAAGAAAAATAAATGTGACTGGAGTAATCACAATGAAGCGTTAAAGGGAACTCATGGGGGCATTTGACTTTCTTCTAGCTTGGCCTGATAAAATAATACAAATTGCATGCCTATTTATATATCACTGCAATTTGCAAAGGTCTCCAATCAAAATTTTCATAATGGGACCAATAATCTTATATTCGAATAAATCAATTAAAGAACGTGTGGAAATTCGATTATGTGAAAGATGAATCGAGTCGAAATGTTGGGCCTCGTTAGGTATTTGACAGAATATTTTTATTTTGTCCCTCCGTTTGCTCGGAAATATTTTGAAACGACAGAAGTATTCTTCACACTGATACTCTATGTCTTTTCTTCTTCTTTTGTTTATTATCACTCATCAAATTAATGTGTATACCATATATTCTCCATAACTATCAGTTAATCGCTTCTTACATCATCTATTTGACTTTGAATTTTTCAATTCAATATATAAATTTGATACAATCATACGATGCACCACGTATGGGGCTAAAGAGTTTTTTTTTTCTTCTTTTGTTAACTAGTTAGTTTCAAAGAATCAGTCGATTTCAGTTATAAGAAGAACAATTCTTTACATCATTTATTAGTGTATATATATAATATGTTGTAAGACTATTTTTTGTTGATGATCATCATTTTTTTTTAATCAGTTGATCAGGAACAAGATGTTACTAAGCTTTTCTCCAAAATAATGAAAAATACAAAATTAACTATTGAAGAGTATATCCTTTTCAAAATGTAGCAAGAACCGGTATGGGCACTTCGAGCACATAAAATATAACAGAATCTCTACTTACGTTACGTGTTTAAATCTTTTCTACCTTGTGAAAAGCCGTAAGGACTTTTTGCAAAATTCTTATTCTCCTTACTCTTTCCTTTTACCCCAACTAACGTCTACATTCAAAATGCTTTCCTTGGTCATGACATCAATCACTTGTGTTCATATTTCCACCCATATATTTTTTTTTTTTGCTAAATATATTTACACCCATATATATACATGCAATGCTAACCTGTAACATATAAACTAAGTATCAATATTCTTGGTCGGATGTCTCCTAGAGTTCCTCTGAGCACTTCATTGGGTATACAATTTCTTATGAAGATTACCCACTGAAGTGTTTGGGGGAACTCCTGGACCCATTCTACGGTTTCAAATATAATACATCCAGAAAATAAGGTAGTTCTCAATTGATGCTAACACTTTTTTTCCTCTTTTGCTAATAACTATTATTATATTTATTTTCAAATTCGTTATAACTATATTAGTCATATGCAAATGTTTATCAAATTCAGACCGATATATAATTGGAAATATCATTTTGGAACGGATTTCATCTTATATACTTTTCCAAATTTTCATTTTACATTTGAGTATAGGACGTTGTACATTTCTATTTAGTAGTATATATAATACAAACTTAGACTTTGACCCGCGCAGGTGTATTTTTTCCAAAAATATGTTTCTATTTGTTTTTCATGTCAATAATATAAGGGCTTGGCAAAATACCCGAAACTTAAGAACCGAACCGACCGCTATCCGAAAAAGTAGTACCAAACCCGAAGCGAAATTGATTAAATATCCGAATGATTCAAAATTTTGGTTTTTGGAGAAGCAAAACCGAATCCGATCCGAACCGAAGTATTTTGGATACCCGAATGTATCTGAAATAAATTTATATACTTGTATATATTAATTATTTTTAGATTTAATGAATATAAAAACATCTAGAATATATATGATATTTTTAAGCTGGTTTAAATACTTGAAAACGTATACAAATAATCAATAGTAAATATCTAAAATTGTAAAAGTATACTTAAAACACCAAAAATACTTAAAATAATTATTTATTCTCTATCCAAATATTTGAACTAAACTAATTTATATGTTAAGTTTAGGTATTCTGACATATTTTATTCAAATTTATATTTAATATATTATTTTGTTTATAGTTTTGATAAATTTAAAATATATAATGAATTTTAAAATTTTAAAAGTGATTTAAATAGGTTATCCGAACTCGAACCGAACCCACAAAAATCCGAAGCGAACCCGAACTGAAATTTAAAAATATTCGAATGGAGCTGAAATCTTTGACCCCAAAAACCCGAAATCCAAACAGACCTGAACCGAACCCGATTAGGTACAAGATAGATAGTTTCTCGTAATATTTTGGACTTCTAATTTTCTTGAAAATATAAGCTATTGCTTTTTTTTCTTAATATACAGTTATCTATTTTTGCAAAAAAAAACATATTTTTAAAACTTCAATCTATGTTTCCAAACTAACCTAATTTGTACTTGAGTTTTAATAAGATAGATAAATATAGGGCATGTTTATTATGTCTACACGATATATATACATAGTATACAATCATACTAGAATAATCATATGTATGAAAATTACAAATTCAATTCCATTTACAAAAGTCAACGTTTTATGATAAACTAACAAGTAACAACTCAAATGGACAAGTACAAAACTCACATTATATGCCAGCGTGCATTAATCTAGCAGCAGCTCGCATACTTTCAGAACTAGTCTTAAAAGGAATTCCCATCCGACCAGAGGAGGGAAGAGAGTGACTAAGCTCAGTCCACGAAACCTAAGTTCAAAAGAAAAGAGAGAGGATAATAATAAATACTCTAGGATAGCAATAAAAAAATTTTGATCACAAAAATAGACCAAAAGGAGGAAAATGACCAAAATGTTTCATTAAAAAGGTAAATATACATTTATACCCTTAGGATTATTCCAAACTTTAGGGTTTAGAGTTAAGGGGTGTGGATTTGAGATTGAGGTTTAAAACTTTATAAAATAAAAATTAAAAATTAAAAATTAAAAATTTGAAAATAAAAATTTTAAAAATAGTTTCAAGAAGTATTTTCGAATTACAAAAAGAAAATTTGAAAATAAAAATTTGAAAATAAAAAATTTCAAGAAAAAAAAAATTTATAAAAAAGTTCGAATTTGAAAACAAATAATCTAAAATTATAAAAAAAAAGTTTCTTTTTTTAATTTTTCTAGTTTTTTTTAATTTTTAAATTCTTTAATTTTTTATTTTTTTTATATCTAGGGTATTAGTGTTATTTTACCTATTAAATGAAAGATTTTGGTCATTTTCTTCTTTGTATTCTATTTTTATGACCAAAACTTGAAAATTGTCTATTTAGGAGAATCGTCTATTTTTCATTTTTGTGACCAATGTAGAATGTGATGTTAATTAACGACGGACCCTTACCAAAAACAAAAATACATACACTCATAATTAAGACCTAAATTATCTTCGGCTGCTGCCTCACCTGTCATGTGGACCTCTCCGACGAGTCACCACCGGAGAAGCACCCGGAGCTTTAACTCTCCGTTTCTCCGTCTTTGATGTAGAACTCTTCATCTGAAGCTCTTCAAGAGTAGATAATACATCCGACATATTTGGCCTCAACTTAGCCTCTTGATTGAGACACTGCAACGCAATATTAGCAGCCAAACAAGCCCCTTTGTGAGGATACTGTCCTTCAAGTTTTGTGTCCATTATCCTAAACACTTTCCTTCTATCAGCTCCTAAGTAAGGTATTGCCCAATCCACTAGATTTCTTTCCACTCCGACTTTCGATTGGTCTACAGTTGGACGTCCTGAGAGTAACTCGAGCAAGACCACACCGAAGCTGTAGACGTCGCTTTTTGTGGTTATTCGACCCGTGGAGACATATTCAGGTGCTGCATACCCATGAGTTCCCATCACTTGGGTTGATACGTGTGTTCTGTCTCCTTTTGGTCCTTCTCTCGCCAAACCAAAATCAGAAAGCTTTGCATTGAAGTCCTGCACGTGGATGAAACCAATGAATCTCTCTTAAATCAAATTATATATGCTTATAATATAACCATGAATCTCTCTTAAATCAAATTATATATGCTTATAATATAACCGATCAGTTTTTGATTTTGTAACAAACTTTATAGTATTCGTACCAAATTAAACAGGAATTTTGCTATCAGCTAATATTTAAAGTTTAATTAAATATGTTTATATTAAATAGTATATTGAAATATTTATTATTATCCAAACTTAAAAAAACTACAAATATTTTTATTGGTTTCACATAACTTCTACATTAATAGAAAAAAGCAAAAAAAAAAAAGTACTAAAACCAAATTGTAAACAAGATTGTCCTATGCATTTATCACTGAACCACAAAATTTATAAGATAAATTTGGCAAACAAACATGTAAAATGTTGCTAATTTACTCGTACCGAATCTAGTAGAATATTGGAGGCCTTGAAGTCTCGATATATGACTTGTGCATCGTGAAGGAAAGCAAGCCCTCTCGCGGCACTAATTGCCACTTTCATCCTTGTTTTCCACGGAATCGGCTCTGCCCCACCTACATAATATACCCTCATTTTTATTTTAATAAATAAGTGATAGTTTGTGAGTTTTATATTTGGGCCCTAAATTTTATAAATATGTTTTACAACACATCAAACATAAATTTAATATGAAATTTTCAAAGGGACTCCAAGATAATTATGAGACAATAGATCTTACTTAAGGACAAGTTTACTTACGTCTAAATAGATGACTTTCTAAGCTTCCTTTGGGCATGTACTCGTATACCAAAAGCCTAATGTAATCACCCTTCAAGCAGTATCCAATTAATTTCACAAGATTCATATGGTGAAGCCTCCCCAGATAGTCAACCTCAGCCTGTAATAAAAATCAGCAACTCCTTATAAATTTTAATTTTAATTTTTAACTCTAGGGATAAATCTGATTCTTGAACACAGAGCTGATGAGCCTACCAACCACTCCTTGTGTCCTTGAGGCGTATCGTCTTTAAGCTTTTTGACAGCAACAACGATGCCTGATCCTGGTTTTGAAGGCGTTAACGTCCGCTCGTTAATCCATCCTTTGTAAACATAACCAAAACCGCCTTCACCGATAACACTATCAGGTCTGAAGTTCCTAGTGGCTGTCTTTAGATCGTTAAACGTAAAGGCCTTTAGCGTGGGAGATGCTAAGAGCACTCCTTCACTTCTTGGAGTGGGAAGAGAGGTGGAACTCCTGTCATCGCTGTAAGATGGCGGTGGTATGGTTAGGCTTGAGAGGCGAGACGATTGGCTCGGTTTGGCATAGATTCTTGAGGATCCTGATGATAATAAACACTTTATCTAATCAAAGACGACGTCTCAATTTAATTGATCAAGAGTTATAGAAGGATAATATATAACTTTATTACAAATATACGAGAGAAAAGAGGTGTATGGTTACATACCACAATATGGACTTTCTCTGCTATCTACTTTTGCAGATGAACCAAAGCAATTACCCATTAGATAGAATCAGCGATAGAGAAAGAAAATCATACGACAAACTGAAATCAAGGTATATATTGTGTTTGATGAAGCAACGATGTGAGACTATAAATCTTGATGAGGATAGAAACAAAACAAAATAGATAAGAAAAATAACAAAGGGAAAATGGGAAGAAGAAACAGAGGATAGGGACAGGGTAATGTGCAAGAAAAGGGAAAGGAATTGAGATGGTCTTTGTAATTGATGTTTGGTCAAACAGAAACAAACGTGTGCGCCACCCATTGCTAGTTTGGTCTACTACAACTTATCTAATATATATTTTTTACATTTTACTAAACTTTAGTTCCTAAAGTTTGATTTCGTATAATGGCATGTTGTTTGACGAAGACTGGTCTGGATATTGTTAATGGATATATTAGATTATTAGAGGTGAAGTAGAAAACCTCCGTTTGTGTTCTTGTAATTATATATACATCTTTGAAACATAATACAATTCAACAGACTTCGTATCAAAGTTTATTTTTCTCACTAAGGTTGTCTAAGTAGGGTATACGGGTCAAAATAGGTTGGAAAAATGGGACATGTTACAAATCTCACATATTACTAATAATGAATAAAGTTTTTGAACATTGTTGTGCGTGTAATTGTTGACAATAGCGTTGCAAAAGTTGCACAACATTGTATGTTGTGCAACTTTATCGAAACTTTAACAGAACAATATGTTGTGCAACTTTATCTCTCGTCTCTTGACGTTGTAAATTTTATTATGTATTTGTACCCGGGGCCGGTCCTGAGATCTAGGGGGATGTAGGCGGTTTTTAAAAAGTTTCCGCTATAAATTTTTTTGGTAAATTTGGGGACTTAAAAAAAAGTTTAGTGGTTTTTTTCTATGTAATTTTTTCCAAAATTTTTGGGGGCCTAAGGTCAATGTTTCGTTAGGCTTTGCCCAGAACCGGCCCTGTTTGTAGCAGCCAAATAAATCTGCATGATGAAAAACTAACACGTGATACATGCAGTTTTTGGGGCTTGAATTGAAATGGAAGCATGTGTCTGCGAGACTGCGAGGGGAACCGGACGTTGCCCTCTTTCACTCTTTTTAGTGCATACGTCAAACTCGTATGAACTAAACCTTCTTTTTAATGCCCAAACTAGTTTATCCCGGTCTATAAGCTGCCCAGACTATAACCAGCCCAGCCCATTATTTTATTCTTACCTGCCGTGGTTCAATCTTCAATCACTGTGAAATTATAATAAGCTGGGATGATGGTAAAATAAAAGCTCTAGATTTTATTGATGTAGCTGTAGATTAATTATTTACAGAGCACTAAATATAAACTCTAGAAAAATTGATTTCTAAAGCTATTTTGTTTCCTATTTTAGTTTTTATGACCGTAGTTTTAATTTTTTTCTTAAAGCATGATTGGTAAACTAAAATAGATGTAGAAAAAAAAATGAGACCTGGAAACTCACGGCACTTACGAAGGACCCATAATATGTATTCTTCTACGTCTATGATTAAAATTTTCAAATGTTTAGCTATTATTGGACTGAAACTCTATTAATTTTGAGATTTTTATAAGCCATTTAACATTACAATCCAGAAAGTCCATTATGATAAAGTCTCCAGATTCACGATCCATAAAGACCACTACCACTTGAACCTAGAAGTCATAAATCACAAAAGTGTTATGTTCCTAAAAATGCTTTTAGTCTTGGATTGGCCCAGTGTAGCTGATTTTCCGACACGCTCACTAGTGCACTTTGGTAAGTGATTAATCAAATTATGATTGGTCTGTTCTATTACTATCTAATTATCGGTTCATCAGTTCACGAATAAAATATTTATCACTATAAAGTATTTAATGCAAATAGTATTTTCAACTGTTTACCGTATGCAAAAGCATCTGGCTATCTAAAATATTTCACTCGAAGTAGTTTGTGGAGATTTATTATGACAAAAAGAAGAGTCCTCGCGGAAGTGGGTTTCTAAAGTCCAACTTGGTTTCGGCCGTTGACAAAAAGGAATTACTATGTTTTTTTTTGTGGTCACTAAGGAAATATACTATTAAAGTGCATTGCAATGGGAAATGGCAACGAGTGTTCATTTGCCAACTCTTTAAACAAAGTCCAAAACATCGAACCACTATCCTCGTGTCATTGCCAGTCACATGCATCCCAATCCCACCATCTCTCTTTTTTCTTTTTTTTTTTCTTTCTCTTTGTGTTTATGTTTTGAAATGATATATTAATTATTCGCCAACTAGGCAAAATTTACAAGAAATCCTTTGGGATGAAAAAAGCAGACTAAGTGAACATATTTATTATATTAATCAATTATATCATAGTGCATACATATATGATGTCCCAGTAACTGTCTTGTTCTTTTCTAAACATTCCAAAATTTTCTATAATACGATAGAGTCACCTAGTCGTTGTTTTCTAACTATGTCACACACTTCCTCTCTTGCTTTTCATAAAGATTACTATTCACTTAACAGACTCTTTCTTAGACACTACAAGTTGCATATCTTAAATTCATTCAGAAGTCCTATATTATAAAAGAAAATATTATGACACAAGTCAAACAACTATAAACCGTATAAACCAACGGGCCTTGGGCTAGTGGAACTTGAGGGATAACCCCAATACGGTGAATCCGCAGTTCGATTCCCGTTGGCCACAAGAATTTAACATTGCACTTCTGAAGCCCACAGAATAGTCGGTTGACCTCGGTCGCCGGACACTGTGATAAAATAAAAAAAAACTATAAACTGTATATTCCAAGTAATACTCTCTCAACTCACCAAATAATATACATTGTTTATAAATATCTAGGCATTAATAGAATATCAAACTATGTGCAAATTGATTGATCAAAACACAAACTATGTGCAAATTGTTACTGCAGATTGTAGTTAACGAAAGAATTATAACAACTAATTAAATACTTACAACATCCGATAAAAACAAATGAACTGTACTCTTATCTAGTTCTACTTTTATGTTTTTTTTTTTTTTCTGATCTACCTGTCCATTTGAAAATGAGTACTTAACTAGGGAAATAAACCTCCATGCACATGGCCACATACCTAGTTCTTCTTTACAGGCAATTCTTAATTTGGTTAATGTCTTTAATTATATAATTTTGTTAGTAGACGAGTGGAAATACGTGTTGGCATATGCAGAATTATCACTAAAATGCCAAAACTTTCATATACATACGTGAGAGAATATTTTAAGCTCTTTGCAGCAAAGCTCAAAACATAGATTAAGATAATGCACATGATCCCATGAAGATTCTTGCATTTAAATAATCTGGAATAACGCAGTTTACAAGCTTGATCTCCCTCCGCATTAGGTTGTCAACGTTTTAATACAAAGATAATCTTCTAGGCTTTCAGATTCTGTCGCTTTCTTGTTCCCCAATCAATATTTTAACTCATCCCGTTAAACTAATAATCAATCAAACTCTAATTAATCGCTTCGTTTTGATAGTAATGAAACTCGATTTACCTTTTACATTTTCCTCAAGATTTGTTTAATTAATCGCTTTGTTTTGATAGCAATGAAACTCTATTCACCTTAGAGTCGTCGATTAATGTCAGTGTTTGGGTCCAGTTTCTGAAAGAGAATGGACATTTTCCAACCATATTTGTCTGCATCCTCTCCTCGAAATCTGTAATTTGATGCTCTTTCCTTCCCTTTTTTTCCACACGTAACCGTACCATTTTATATATTACTCCCTCTATTCATTATAAATGTCGTTTTAGGTTTCGGCACACGGATTAAGAAAACAATTAATTTTGTACATTTCATATAAAAAAACATATTTACCTATACACCTAACCATATTTCAACCAATAGAAAAATAAATTTTGCATTGAAAATCTAAAACGACACTTATTTTGTAACAAAAAAAATTCCTAAAACGAGACTCAATATGAAACGGAGGGAGTATGCAATTTCATTTATGTGTTACTCGCCTAAAATTTAACTTGAGAGAAAATTTAGTGTATGAATAGAAAGTAAAATAATTTTCTAATATGTGTGAAAATTTTCAAAGGAGACTTTTTGTGAAATATAAAACCATGTTTAGCTACCTAGGGTGTTTTGATAGCTACAAAACAGTTCTCAAACATTCCAGTAAATTTTGTTAAAAAAAAACATTACAGTAATTTCTTGGAATGTACATTATCTAGGTTACCTTCACTATTTTTACCCAAGTGATTTACTGATTTATAATCACAACGTATACACAGTGTATATGATTATACCAGTTCATGGAAAAGTCTTTCTTGGTGGTGTTTTTTAAATATTCTGAGCGTTTCTGGATATGAGCTGTACGATATACAGCCACATGGTTCAGACTTTTTAGTGTCTAATCATTGGCCCCATGTGATTAATCAATTACTATAGAATATATGAATATTTCCCCATTTTTTACATCTTATTACCAAACAAGTAGTGTGTGACACTTTGCTTGTTTGGTGCATATAGATTCTTGAAACATGAATGGGTTCCTCTGACCACTTTAATAAACGTAAAATTTGAAATTAGATAACCAAAATAAAGTCGACCACATTCAATTGTAATGTTGTTGGTCAAACCATGGCCAAAATCCAGTTTGGTCATCCATTCCGCAGAACATGTTGCTGATACTGTTCTCTTCTTTCACCATTCTCTGTTCTGGTGACGAGTTGTGAAAAAACTGCATCGTTGTAGCTGTCGGTGAAGGCGGTGGATGGCCCGGTCTGATGTCACCGGAGATGTTCTCACTTCTGTTACTACATGAACCTTCTTCTTTGTTCAGATTGATTGATTCTATTGGTTCTTTGCTTTTTAATGCTATTACCTGCATACATAAATTAATAAATATTTTTAAATAAATAATTAATTCCATTATTATGGAAAAAAGATAGAAAGGAATTTTATTACCTGAGCCTGAAGCTTTTGATTTTGAGTTTGAAGGAGATCATTCTCGTCTTTGAGAGTCTCGAACTGACGCTTGAGGGCATCGTAGTCTCTCTCGAGCTGCTTTGTTTTGGATCGCGCTCTTCTGTTTTGGAACCAAATCGCGATTTGTCTTGGTTGTAACCCCAAGGCACGAGCCAGCTCTAGTTTTCGATCTGAGTCGAGTTTATTACCAAGCTCGAAGTTCTTCTCTAGCGTCTTGAGTTGCTCCATGTTCAATCTCCTCTTTTTCTCTCCCATCTTAGATCCATCGTCTGAAAAATCTTCCTCTCCGTTCATCTCTAAGTTACAAAACCCTTCTACGTTCTGCATTGGAGATCTCTTACCAAGAAACCCTAAAAACAGAGCAGATCATGGGAAATTAAGAGAAGTAAAAAAAATACAGGGGAATGAGAATTTGGATGGTATTAATGCGATGTACCATGGAAGTCTTGAGGTGGAGTGCAAGAAGGAAGAAGATACTGGGGATGATCTTCTTCTTCCTGGTGATGGTTTTGGAGACTGAAATTTGCAGGGAAGAAAGCTAAGCCATTATTACAAGACATGTCTCCTCTCTGAATCGATTTTGGTAAGATTAGAGAAGGAGAGCAAAAGAAATAACGAGTCTGATATGGTGGTGAAATGAATCGGCTAGACAACACACCACTTATAGGCTAGACATATGGTTTTAATTTCTTTATTATAGTATATGAGTCAAGCCTCGAAGCTGTAGAGAGAATAAGACAGTGATAAACGATTTATTCTAATATATATATCTTTAGGATGAATATGGCATTGTATTTTGTAGAATCCATCATTTCTGTTCGGTAATTTTGCTATTTGTATCAGACGACTAACACTGCGTGTATTATAGTTTCCAGTACCAAATCATGAAGTATTTTTTTCACTAAAGAGTTGATAATGGTCAATCGTAGAATAACTTGAATCATTATCTTCAAAATCTAAAATAAACCATTCAACTACTATATGATTCTTATAACAAAATATATTTTATGTAGGATATATGAATAGTTTGATAAGGTAATTTGAGTAGTTTACCGAATCACATGTGGGGATAATTTTTGTATGAATACTTATTATTGTATGCCTTAATAATTCAAAAACCAGTAAAAAAAATTATTGTTTATATTTCCAAATTTTTTAAATCAAAGAACAAATTATTTTTATCTAAAATTATTTTTTATTAAATATATAGAGTCATTATTGTGTTGAAATTTTAAAAATACTCATTTATTAGAAATATTTTAGAAAATATCTTTATATAATTTTTGTTGCTTGATTAATATTTAAATTATTTTATATCTTAATGTTTAAATTTTATAATATAAACATATTTTCAGAATCAAAATTAAATTATATAGAAAAAATAATATATATATATATATATAAGAATTATCATGTTGTTACTATTACTTTTCAGATAATAACACGACGTATATATAATAATTATCCTATTTTAAAATATATTCTAATATAACATCTAAATCTAATATTATTAGTATAAATTTTGTAATATTTCTATAATATTCGAGTATGTATGTCAAACCTACATGGTCTTAGTTTTCTACCTCTATCCATATAATCACATATAAAAATATAATACTATATGCTTTTGTATGTATAGTTGGTTACCAAACGGTTGGTGGAAACAAGTTTATTTACTACACAACAGTTGTAAAAGAAATAATTATTTCGTAGATAGAATATACTAGGCAATCTAGTTAAAAGCTAAAACAGTAGAACTATCAGTTTCTAAGATATATTTAAAATTAAAAGTATGATTTATTTATAACATTAAGAACTTGCGATTTTGTCGTCAAAAGTATATTCAAACCTTTATTAGATTACCTTTATCAATTAAAATCTCTCATTTAAATATATAAAATTAGAGGAATATTTGTATTTAATTAAGTGAATCTTTCTCAAATAGCTCAAAACCATATAAAAATTACAGATAAATTAAAAAAATTTATCTAACTAAATATTAGTTGTTGGAATCCCCTTGATACATCAATTTGATCAAGGATTCATTATTACTTTTACACCAAAAAGGTGTGAATTTCAATTTTCAAAAATATAAACTATGAAAAATATTTGAAAAAAATACTTACAAAAGATTTGCCGCAAAGAATACTGTCAGCAAATGATTTTATGGGGAGTTTTGGCTATAGTATTTTCTATTTATGTTTTTCATAATTTGTAATATTATAATTAATCAGTATTAAAAAACACTAAACATAATACAAATTTTCACTAGTATATTAGACTTCTTCCATTATTAAAGCCTTTTATAAAACGAACATGGCTTTTTTCCCTTTCATGGGTAGGTAGGTATAGACTTTCCGGGAAACAAGAGTTGTCCATCTCAGCGGATTGTATTTTGATACAAAGCCCATTTTAGTCGGATTGATGATAAAATATGTTTATATAGGCTGGATAAAAGGAAATTTAGCCAGCAATTGGGCCAATTCTCTTTTCAGTACTTTGGTCCAAACTCAAAAATCGATTATTTTAATATTTTCAGTAAATAAAAATAGAGAGATTATCAGTAAAAACGTGTTATACCATTTCATGAACGTGTATCACATTATCTCATATCATGTCTTCAAGTTAATTTTAATGTTTCTTCGGGTTTTTAATTCTTCTTAGAAAAGGCATGAATTCGAGCTGACCAGCACGTAGTCTCGTGTAATAGAAAAATAATCAGTGATAAAAATTTGTAATATATAATTATATACTGGTGATTTTCCCGTGCTCGTACACATATATAAATTTATAAAGTAAATATATTATAATAATTGATTGCTATTTTTTTACTTTTAAATTAATTTATAATTTGTGTGCATAATTTATATTAATAATATTATATTACTTTAGTTAGACATATTATTTTAGATATATTATATCCAGACGGTTTTTTTTTCACAGTCGATTTAGTTATCATTTGGCTATAATAGATTGCATCTATTTTTCTGAATTCAACTATAATATTTTTATTCTAAATATATTAAAATTTTCATTAATTTCCTCGTTTGCATTTAGGTTGGTTGTTATCTTAGATATGTAAATATATTTTGGAAATTTTTTGTATACCTTAAGATATATTTTTGCTTAGAATAAAATAAAAAATAAACTTAGGTGTCTGATTCTAAATTACATAAATTAATATAACAATAATACTATAAAGTCTCATGCATATATATAAGTACATACATAAGTAACTCATACATTTTTGGAAGTTCATGAACATATATCAATATTTATAATAATTAAAATATTTTATAAATTCTAAATAATTTTATGCCTTAGATTTATTGAATGGTAAATTGAAATTTATTTTAATCTTAAATGAGAATTCAGATTTGCTTTGGTATCTTGATTATATGTTAAGTTCTACAAACATTAAAATTTAAAATTTAAAAGAAAATTATATATTAAGATAACATATAATTTTAATAATGATAAAATATAATATATCTCCCTCGTTAAAGTATATAGTGTTATGCTATTTTAAAATATTATGTTATCATTTGATTTTCTTTGGTATTCACATTATATACAAATATATATTTTCCATATAAGAAAATATAGATATAAAGAAACTATTTTATTACTTCAAAAGTATATTTTATGTTATTTATAAATATTTTTTAAATGGAATATTACTATTTTTTGAACTTTCATTTTTAATGAAATGATATTATATATACATATATTTTCGTTTTTAAACTTTATAAATATTTCCTTTTTATTATATATGTTATTTTCAAATTTTTAAAAAGGAAATTACTAAATAAAAATCAATAATAGTATTTAAATGTAATATTTTTAATTCATTAAAGGTATCAGTGTAATCAACCATCGTGAGAGTTAACTTGAGCGCGACACATAGAAAACTGACTTCTCAAATAATATTATAGAGATACTAACTTTGTAATACATAATTATATATATACTAGAGCACCTCTAAGGAAGGTTTCTAAACCAAAAAAAAAATATTAGTACTAAAATTATTTATTTATGTTTTATTTTTTAAAAAACTAGTTAATCATCTATTTGAATGACATGTGTCTTTTTAGTATCTCAAAGTTTCTTAAAACTCATAACTAAAAAAAATCATTTTTTTCTAATTTTATTTTATTTTTATCTATATTATTAAAAGAGAAGTACCTATTTGAAAATGTTCTAACTTCATTAATCAAATTCCTTTTTTTTTGCTTGTCTTTTTCAGTTGCATTTATGAAATATCCTAAAACGAATAAAACTGCTTAATTTATTACTTGTCTTTTCCATTACATTAATGAAATATGCTTAAATGAATTTAAACTTCCTATTTTATTGTTTGTCTTCAGTTACCTTAATGAAATATCCTTAAATAAATTTGGACATAATGTCATTTAATCAACCAAAAAAACTCATGAGTTATCCTTACGTGCATAATTTTAATAATGAAATTTTTTAAAAACGTGCATCATTAAAATGTTA
>NC_027755.1:24435461-24441629 GCF_000695525.1 Brassica oleracea var. oleracea
TTAGAAAGAAAATTTTAGCATAATATAACTCAGTTGTCATTTGCTAAATTTATGGTTTTTATTTATATTTTTTATTATTTAATTATAATATTTTCATTTTATATTTGAAAGAGAAATGAATTTTCTTTCAAACAATATTTTTGTAAATGTATTTTTTAAAAAATAATCAATTAAAATTGTTATTATCATTGAATATCATTATTTTTGACATAATTTGAGTTTTCGTTTACATCAAAACTTATCATATTTTAGGATAATTTTAATTTAAAATGTAATTTTCATATTTTTCAAACAAATTCTAAAAATATTTTTTAAATATTGAGTTGCATTTCAAATAAAAAGGTAAAGATATTAAAATATTCTAATTAAAATATGTAAAATTTAATATAGTTTTAATGAAATGGTCAAAATAAAAAAATTACACATAAAATAATCATGATTTTTATTAACTGGGCGGATCATTATTTATATGATATCGCACACGAAAGAAAAATTTATGTTTTAAAATTATCTAATTAACTATATACTCATTTTTTATATATTTTTTATATGATATCACATATTCGTAAAAAAATAGATAGTTTAAGATGCAAAAAAAAATATTTACTTAATGAATTCAATATAAACGAATATTACAAATACATCATTTAATAAAATAAATAATTAAAAACTGAAAATTCATATCCGCGACCAGGTTTAGTTTTTCTTTAAATGCTGAGAACTCCTCATGATACTACAGAGGTGCTTTAATTCTCAGGCGCAATACTTTCTGCATGTGAACTTCTTGCATTTGTAATGAACCTTTTCATTCCATTTTTTTCTTCGAGTACAGATATATATATACCGTATAATACGAGAAACTGCTTTTCTTATTATTCGCGCGATATTAGATTGCCAATAAAGTTCAAAAATAAGTTATCTAGTATTAAATTCATCACGCTATTACCGTAATTAATTATCGAGTCAATACGTGTTATGATACACGACGAAGATCACGCATTAATGATCACATGCAAAAAGATTAAATAAAGTGGCACGACCATAGCATACACCATAGATAATATTTATAATCAGACAGTCCAAACTAAACGACCTCGAAAACATCAAGGTCTTCGTTTGTTTCTCATATTTTAAACAATTTAAATTCAGTAACAGCTTCTCAACGTTTTTATATTGTATATACATACTTCCTAGCAGAACTATATTTATTTGCGTAAAAGTTTAGACATAAAACTTGTAATGGTTGATCTCATTAGTAATTCAAGGAAAACGGACTGTGTCATTAATCATAATATTAGAGGATCTCATGATACACAGGCTACTATACAGCCATGTCTGGACCCTCACATACAATTAAGATGCATACATACATAAACCATATATAATATATGAGTTGGCCTAACAATGACCCGAAACCCTAGCTATAACATAATATTGGAAGTAGAAGGAAACAAATACTCATAATCATAATAACGATACATTTCCGTGGCGGAAATTTATGATTTATAGTTCTCAAGATTAATTAGTGAGAATTTTAATAATTAAGCAAGCTCCTAATGATGGCTGCCTCGGCACTGTCGTCGTCCGTTGAAGCCAAGAGTTCGGACAAACGGTCACTGAGATCATCAACCTCTCTGTGTAAGTTCCTGATGTAGTTGCAAGTCTCTTGTAGTACTTTAGATGCTGACACCTGTCCATTTATATTTACAAGAATATAAAATTAGAGTACAAAATAACGATAATTTAGATTTTTACAAAGAGTACATGACATGTGCGACTGCTTTTTATTCTATATAACCATTTCATATATATCTTCAAAATTTGGCAAGCAGAAATAAAATTTTCACTATTACTAGTATTTCAATGTTCACAACGGTATAAACGGCCACTATTTAATAAATTCTATTTTCATCTATATATAGATTATGGTGAGTTATGGTGAGTATTTGGTAGAGAAGACTCAAAAGAGTAATGAGGAGACATGGAGTTAATGTACGTGGAAGTAAGAAGGGAACAAACTGAACCCCACACCACCAACTTGTGAAATTAAATGCATAAAAAACATTCAAGGAACAAAAGAGATAGTGTATATATGCATAAATGAGGCTGTGAATTAATGTTACTTTATCTACGGATAGTTAATTGTAGACCACATGTATTTACTCAAGACGCCATTGGGTTTCACCATTCATATTGATTAGTTATACACTATACGGTTCAAATTCATTTGAACTTTCCAAGTCCATGTGCTAACGTAAACATATATCCATACAAACATGGAACATCTGTTTGTCTGTATTTTTAAGAAAGATAGATTTACATAATGGATTTTTGAATTGTATATACCTTGTCAGAACGGCGGCGGCGGAGCTCAGGGATGAGATGTTGGAGCTTAGTAACAAGATCGGAAATCTGATCGTCAGAGATTCTTGAGCTTCCTGACTGTCGTGATGAACGTGATGATCTTCTGCTCGACATATCTTTAGTAAGTGTCTTTGTTTGTGTGTGTGTGTGTGTGTGTGTGTGTGTGGAGAGAGAGAGGAATGCAGCAAGGATAAGTAGTTGATGTGTCAGAGAGAGAAAGAGAATAAGAGTGGAGAAGACGAAGAAGATTGTTTTGAAGATGGAGGAGCAAAGTGGACGTGTTTTTATAATGCAAATTTATGAAGAGAGAGAAGATGAAGGAGGAAGAAGATAGACAAGATCGAGACAAGTGAATGGAGCGAGGGTGTGGGTTATGTTTCTTTATAAGAGCGTCCTTAGTTAGCTTTCGACTATTTATTATTGTTTGTTCTCCGTTTTTTTTTTGCATCATCGCTTAGTACAAAAAGATACTGTTTATTTTGGGTAAGCTTCTAAAATAACTTTCTTGCGAGACCAACGTCTTGATTGTTACATGTGTGAAACTCAACCTCGTCGGGTTTTATTATTTTCTCTGAAATTCTTTTATCTTGTTCCACTTAACCTTCTTTCTAACGAGCTATTCACATGGTACAGTATCAACTTCAACTTAACACCTTAGTGGTATTTCAAAGCTACATGTTTCCTTTTTCTCAGTATTGAACATATGAGTACCCAATATACGGATAAGGGTTAATGCACACTTAGATGTGGTTCCATTTTATGTGCAAACATTTATTATTCAGGCCACCAGTATTATTGAGTGATCTATCTGAATATGTGGTTGTGATAAATTTGTTACTAAGATAGCCCAATTTTTTTTTTGTTTAGGAACCCATATGATGTTGGTTCTGCCGGCTAACCAAATATCTACTACATATGAGCTATATAGAGATGTTTGTATGTAACAAAATTTCACAATTCATGATGTGTTAGTAACTTCAAATAACATGGGTTTTCTATGTTTTAGAAAGAAAAAAAATTGAAGCCATCTTTTATCCAATCCATATAGGACCAAATAAGTCAAGATGGAGACACAGTTCAAACCGCTGCAGGCCATTTTTCGTTGTGGTTAACGTTTAACCATGGACTAATCCGCACTCGATCTAAAACTAAAAGCAAATACAATCAAAGTCAGTCCACAGTGCTACATATATAGCCTTCCAGAACAGGGCCAAGTAGAATTAACTCGTTGCAACATTTTGGATCTACACATCCGACTAGCTAGTATAAACAAATGAGAAAAAACAAAGAAATAAAATACGAAGAGAAAGTGACGTAGAAAAGGAGAGAGGGCCATGGAAATGAGAAGAGGGCTCAAGTGGGGTTTAAAATGGTAAAATGTGTGTTTATCGCCAAACTAAACTGTCCCTCTTTGCCTTCTCTCTCTGTCAGTCTCACCATTGCATCCCCACGTTATATGTATTACTTCCTTGTCTCTCTTTTTATCCACTATTCTCTCTTCTTCTCTTTCTACCATTCTTTCTCATTTCAAACTCTTGCATTTATCTATGTGAATGTAATATGTGTATGGGTTTGGATCACATAATGTATTCTTCATACATGCAGGTTTTCATATCCATATATCAGATGAAAATGTGATTTTTGTGTATATTGGCGAAGACTAAACCGAAGAAAGCAAAAAAAAATTATGGTAATTTATGAGATTAATTAACATATATTCTTTAGTTTTCTTTATGGAGGTCGATATCATCAAAAGAGTGTAGGACATATGGTACAAGAAAATACCAAAAGATGTTGAAGCCAAAATACGGATCATGTTGGGCGATACACTTGCAACTCTGATATTTAAAACTACTGTCCATAAAAATCTAATTTCATGTATCATGATCAGGTAGATGTAGAGGTAAAGTGTTTGATTATCATTTGGGTTCAGCTTGATGATTTTTTCGGTTGATCATCAGGTAGGTGTTTCTGTTTATCACGGTTTTATTTTATTTTCTGTCAAGAACGGATTTTTTTCTATTAATCACACAAAAATAAATATATATATATATATATATATCATACTTTTAGCTAAACAATGAAAATATGTATTTTGTCTTATTAATTAGACTTGTATTAGCTTAATTTAATTTCTGTTTGGTATCCCATACAGTTTGAAAAAATTAGTATGTATACTTGTTTTGTTTGACAATAACCCCCAAAGCTACAGGACAGATTACTTGTACTAAAAACTAAATGAACATCTTGGATTACTATGAAAAGAACATCCACTTGGAAGCGACAATTTTGGTTCAGGTTCAATATACGTTGATATACACATATAACCTAAAAATACATTGCTGAAACACACAATTAAAGCTCTAAACCCATATAGAAATTGGATACAGAATCGACTATCTAAATTGAAGCGAGACTTGAGGATTTGATTGGAATAGGAATCTGAAAGTATAATACGGTTAATTCCGGCGGAGTGAATACAACATGCATATCTATTAATGAGACCTAAACCTACCCTTACACACAGTCCGAGATCAGTAGCTTTCCTATTAATTAGGAACCACTCCACCTCTTAATTTTATGCCGCATTTTCTGACTTTAATTACGTCATAAAAAACCACAAAATTGTAACCGTTTTCTATACTATTTCCAAAAGACCATGCCTCGAATATGAACTAATGAAGTTAATTAACTGATGACTACTAGCTAGGTAGTACTGAGCTATAGTACTTTTTCTCAAAACCTGTGTAGTGTTTCTATATTGGCTCTCTGTTTGTGGCAAAGCCGAACCCTAGACGTTTTAAACGAGAAGATGCTTATCACGTCACAAGTAAATTAGTTGCGGACAATTCATAGTATGGGTTAAAAGGTTAAAAACGATTGGAGGAGCCACACATTGTTGACGGTCAAAGACATATAACGATAAAACCAACCCATACCCCAGATTGTAAAACATGTCATGTGTTGTCTCGCAATCTCTGTTTTTCTTTCATTTACAAACAATATTTATAATACATTTCATTATTTAATTATATAGATACATTGATGGAAGCATATATTTACGTATATTCAATTACTTGTTGAACAGTGCAAGGACGATAGTCCAGAGATTTTCTGAGTATTATTACTAAACAACGTTCTTGGAGTTCGTATGACGCAGAGAATCTCCCTAATGTTGTTCTAATATCATTAATAAACTCATTAATTATTGTACGAATACGTGTGTTTGTAAGTGGCATCTTCCTGGCATACATACAACTAGTGTGGATGTAGGTAGGATAAGGATCCCTCGAGATCGAATCCGATTGCGTTCTACTTGTTAGTAGGATTAGCTTAAATCTATAATATATAGCTGATCTCTCGGAATGAAATGATTTTCCACGAGCTTGACTCTACGCCAACCACATAGATATAAAGAAAAAGAAGGAGCATTTTTAACATAGATTCATGAAATCATATACGTACTACTAAAATACAATTAGTTTGAGAGGTTACATAGGTATTTTGTCCGCATGTAGAGGCCCACTTCAAATACATGTAATTAGAAAAATCTCTATTTACTATCATAAGATGATAAGAGCAATGGTTACAATACCTACAATTATGTAACCTGTTTTGGACTAATGCTATTACAATAAACATATACAAATCTTTCAAAATTATAATAGAATATTTACGATGTTTTTGATATATTCTTGAAACTTTTGGATCCTTGTACAATCGCTACAACAAGGTAGTATAAATTTTGTGGTATGATCGAAACTTAAATTTAATTAAATAAAGGGTGGGGGGGGGGGGGGGAAA
>NC_027755.1:24441766-24470039 GCF_000695525.1 Brassica oleracea var. oleracea
GGGGGGGGCGAAACAAGAAAAAAACTATTGTATGGAAATTAATCTGTATCTTACCATTTCCAATGATTTACTCTATTTTTTTACTCTAAAATAGAGTAATACTGTAATAGAATTTGAATTTACTGTAATGGTATTATATTTTAGAGTAGAAAATATAGTGATGAACAAAAAAAAAATTACTATATATTTAGAGTAAACTTATTTTTCATTATATTATAGAGTGAAAAATATAGTACAATTAGAGCATTTTTACTTTAAACTTTATTTTAGAATGAAAAATAGATCGAGATTGAAGTTGCCCTAAATGATTTTATAACAGTGATACTAATTATATTATTTAATCCATCAGTATATGATTTAAGATACTAATTACAAGTAAGCAAAGAAATCAACGTGTTGGAAGTTTTTCGTTAAAAGGAAGAATAAAGCTTAATCGGTCAAATATATGTATTACTTTGATAAACGTACGTGATGCAGAGAAGCATTTGAACTGAAGAGTACATTTGAACCTGACCCAAAACAGTTACTCACATACAAAATTTTAACATTCGGTGATATGTCCAATAATTAACATGTCCACAAATTTATCTGACCGATCCAAACATGAAACATGTGTCCAAAACCCACAAGACTTACAGTTTTCTGTGGAAAAAAATGAAATAGAAAAGGTTGGGTGTGAGGCCTCATGTGATGTTCTGCCACTGTTGTCTTCTCATAAAATCCAATTTCTGACAAATTACTCGATACGTTGATGTGTACACATTGCAATGTAAAATGAATTGTTGGGATTTATCAAATATAAATCTGATAAATAAAATTTAGAAAACTGGCCAGATAATATCTGAAGGTATAACAATTAATGTATTCATTTCGGGCTCAACCATAACTATCTGGCAGTACATCACAAAATGCGTTTGAAAACAGAAATATTATAGTAATTATAAACTTCTAGTTATTCAAATAATTGGAAAGAAACAAGATAATTTTAAGCCATTGATACGAGTAAGCGAGTAATATTCATCTTATAACTTTGACTTGCATTGCCCCACAAAACAGACACAAAAAAAAATCAAGACAATACATTCAATCCCCAAACAAATGATACTGCAAAAATAAAGATAATATATTCTGCTTCGGGTTTGACATAAGAAATACAAGTAAGCATACGACACAATAAGGTGTTGAGTAAAATAATTAAAAATCAGAAAGAAATAACATGATAGGAAAATAGCATGTTTCTCTTTGCTTTCTTGTCATCAAAGCACCATAGCATGTAGAGTAATAAAATGGAAAAGAAGATGAACCTTAGGAAGATATCAATGAATGATGGTTATATTATCATCAAATTATGTTTTCAAACTTCCAGTAATTTAGGAAAAAAATATTTTAGAATGGTATTTATTAGAATGTTTGTGTTTTGGAACAAAAAAAGAAAGGATCTTGATGTTTTGTTTTTGTAAAAGAAAAGAAATTTAACTCACGTGGTTAATTTACTTTCTCCTATCATGTGAACAAAAACAACTTCACTCATAGATCTCGAGACTGCAAATGCATTGCCAATGGAATCAAATCGATGTGATTCTGATCTATAAAGTGGATATCTTAATCAAATCACGTGTCAGATTATTTTTATTTTTTGGTAAATAGACTATTATACTATCGCAAATTGCAACCAATGGGCTAAACAACTACTGTGGTGGGTCACTGAAGTTGTCACACCACTACAAAGCCCTAATGCAACACTTGTTTTAAGCCATGGGTTCATATCATATAACCCCTTCCTAAGTTTTTGGGGTCTAATTTGTTTTATAAGAACCCTAAACAACAGACACAACTAGCCATCTCCTTTAATGCAAGAGAAGTGGTGATGTTTGGATATTTAGACCAAAAACAAAAACATAGTTGATTTAAAATTAAGATGAAAGTGACAAAGAAGGAGAAAGGAAGAGACAAAAGTCAACGAAAGTGAAAAGACTTTGTGTGAACCGAGAGACATGCCTTGTTTTTCAAGAGAGAGAGAAAAGAAGAGCCACAAAAGCAGAGCACATGTGTTGTTGCAATTTTCCTCCGGAGCTATTTGGTGCTCAGAACCTGGGATGTTGTCCCGGTTGAAATCAGATTTTGCAGACCAAGAAGGAAACAAACCATGATCAAATGTTTCTCAACCAGTTTTTTTTTTACACTTGTTACACTCTAAGACCAATGAATCTGTCTTAGCATCCAGAGTTTTTTAACGGCAAAAAAAGAAACATACATGTCGGTTTTTCTTTGTTGAACAGTTTTTTAACTTAACAAAGGTCTTCACGGGAAGCACTTCATTCTCTGTTAAAAAACACAAGGGACCATAAACTGTTACGGTTTCATTAAAAATGTCGAGTTTTCTAATAAAAAAAAATGTGATCTCTAGGACATTTCAAATCACCTGTCTTTCCACCTCAAGAAAAGATGCTTCAAGCCTTCTTTTCAGGACAGTTCTCTCCTCTTCACAGCTCTCCATCTTAGTGTCTAAGAACAAAGATTATAAAAGAGTTCAGCATCATTTTATTATGTTCCAAAACAGTACCAATCGCTCAAAAGGCTATCTAGATATCCTGAGTCCTATCTACTAGGACACATGAACGACCTCATTCAAAAGCGATGCAGGCTACAGTCACGTCTCATTATTGAAGTGTCACATGTCAGCATCAAACGTCACTTAATCAGCTAAGAAACTAATTGGATTTGATTGCGTTTACCGTAATAGTATGTCGACAAAATGGTGATCCTCTCCGTCGGCTGCAAAAGGGGAAGGTAAAAAAAAAAGCCAAACTAGTTACTAGGCAGACCAAGAAATAAAACAGCCGTTTTTTCGAGAGGCTAGTAGTAGTACCATTACAAAGATGCCTTCACGGCGAGTGGGAACTTCTTCAAGCTTCCTCAATGTTTCATCTCCTTTAGTCACTTTACCGAACACAGCGTACTGTTCGAACACCACTAATCTCATTACTAGACAAATGAAATAGCTAAAAGTTGAATAAAGCTAACTGACCTTGCCATCAAGATGAGGAGCATCACCAAGAAGCATCGAGAATGAAGATCCACCACTGTTTGGATCATCATGTCTACCCGAACCAAAAAAAAAAACAAATCAAAACTTGCTATTGTCTTAATTAACACACAACATTCATTAGTACCTTCCCATGGAAAGGATGCCTCTGACATGCTTGACATCACTGAACTCTCCAAGAATAGTCTTGTACGCTACTTTCTTTTGCTCCTCATTCATCGGGGCTGATCTTCCATTCGGCACATCTGCAACTTGAGCAACGAAACCTTTATCAACCTGCAAAATCACTTCAACACTTAGCATCATGACCTCACAGTCTTGGCTAAGAGAATGTAAAAATCAGATTCAAAGGTTGAGCCTTTTTAAAGT
The DNA here is from genome assembly GCF_000695525.1 of Brassica oleracea var. oleracea. Taxonomy (NCBI): domain Eukaryota; kingdom Viridiplantae; phylum Streptophyta; class Magnoliopsida; order Brassicales; family Brassicaceae; genus Brassica; species Brassica oleracea. The sequence goes on from NC_027755.1 coordinate 24,445,182, forward strand.
ACCCTGAAGAAATGATTAGTGTTGTAGCCACCTAAACGAACGAGCTTGAAGATGTGCTCCACCGTTATTGGCGCCACCGTGGGATAGAATCCAAATTCGATATCTCCATAACTAGTCTGCAACATCAAAGATGAGATTTTTATCCTAAATTCTAGAAACCCAGAATCTAGGATGCTAATATTCATAAGAGAAATCGAAAACAGTACAGAGAAGAGGAGACGAAGAATGAACCTGGAAGACGACACGAGCTGAGCCAAGTTGTGGTTCGTGAGGAAGAGCTTTCACTACGGAGAGTAAGGCTACACAAGCCAAAGTGAAGATTAAGATTCTCGTGTTTCCCATTTCCGGCGCCGATCTGATCAAAGTCAACACTGGCAGTGATACCTATGTTCGTCGGGGACGATGACCGGAGTATCCGTAGTGAATGAAGGATATTATTTTATTGAGTTGGGCCTATTATTTGTTTAACTAAAGGCCTTTAATTGCCATAGGTACGGCCCATTATCTTTTGTCAATGTAGCTTTGTTATTTACAAATTAGCAGAAAGTGTATTTGCTACATAGACAAAAACTATGATCCATGTGGCTCTCTGTATTTGTCCACGATATGAGGTCTAATTAGCCTCATCTGGATCCACTCGGCATGACTGATCCAAACTAAGTAGACCCAATTCTATCTAGTTGGATGCCTAAAACATGAACATAAAAACTTGTTGTTAACCATTACAGTATGAAATTTTGATGCCATTAAGTTCTTACATAAATTTTCCATCTAAAACTGATGCTTCATAAACTTTAGCTCATGATATGTTCTGCTGCATAGCCATCCTGAAAGAATCATTTGATCTCGTTTTAAACAACCAACTAGGCAACTATCGATCGAACTATGATCAAGTCAAAAGTTATTAAAAATGAACAACTATGATTGAATTTAATTGGGTACACCTTTCTGTTTTTTCCCACTGTTGTACTTTATTGATTTAGAAAAAAAAAACTAATCTGTAATATTTTTAAGTTTCTATATTTGTTTTACCCTTTCTCGGCAATTATTCGTACTTGGGTGTTAAAAACAATGAGCAAAGCTTCAATATAACGGCGTGTGGGAGTTGGAAGAGTTGAATTTTGAACAAAAGCATTTGTTCGTCTTCTACTTTTTTCTGTGTGAGTGTTTGGAGTTTGGGTTTGGCCAGATTCATGTTATGATTTTAGGTTTCAGTTACATCAATCAACATCTAGAGTTAATGCTCCCTCGAAGAACACGATTCCCAACATATCCACGGTCCAGCGGAAACATATCGATTTCGAAAAGCTAACAAAAAAAAAGAATGCAAGTTGTTTTCAGGAAATTAGGAGAAATATCCAGTTGTTTTCTTTATATATTTATCTCGACGCAACCTTATCTTTCAGTTTTAAGATGCATACATACATTGCACACGGATGAATCATGCTAAAATAAAGGATGCTTCCATTATGGAAGATATGCTTATAACCACACGAGTACCATCCACTGCAAGTCTGCAACACGTCTTTCTAAAACAGAATTTTAAAAAGAAATCCTATTTAGCATCTGAGTATTTCCAGTTACGTGTAAATGATCATGAGATCAAACGTGGTTTTGTGAAAGTGACATTTAACTAATACTGAGACCTGTTTTTATCTACATTTGTTTTTCCGCTATTAATATATTTTACATACTTATTAGTCAGCATGCATGCCCTTGATAGTTGATATGCGTCATTAGAGAAACTAACTACAAAATCAAATAATCTTGCACACATATTAGATAATTTAAAATGAATAATTTTTTTTCTTTTGATTCAAAAATAGTAAACTCATATCGATGTCATAGTATTAGATACGGACCCTCAACAAAAAAGCATTCGATGTATGGAAGAAAAGAAAATCCGTGCATATTATATCCCTTTGTTACTTATATATGGCCTTGTGCATACGTGGTATAGTTACTATGAATCCTGAAATGAGTCTAGATCCAACTTAAGAATTTTAGTATATCAATACTGAGACATAGCTTTATACTCTTCTTAGTTTAATATGCAATACTGAGATATAGTTTTATGACTCTTCTTAGTTTAAACATATAGTATCATACTTAGTTTTCTTGTTTTAACGTATAAATGGACATGGTGACTGTAGAGGTCTGCAAGTTATATTGTTTTGATCTTGAAACTCCACAAGGATAAATGAAAATAAATAAATAAGTTTGTTAATGAGCAAAGAGTTCTAAGTCAGTTAAATAAAAGGATATAAATGTCTTATTATAATACAAATGGTTAAACGTAAAAAATGGTAAACAAATGATTAATGAGGTGTGTCTAAATTTGTCTATAAAGATGCCCACTCCCTTTCTTCTCCGCAAACCCAATCCTCCAAAGTATTCTGATTTTTTAAAAGCAGAAATTACACGATGCTTTCTTGTTGTTGTTGAACATTACGTTATGCTTTTTACATTCTTATTATTTCTTATTATTTGATAAAAACATTCTTGTTATTTTCTATGCATATAATATATGTACGTGTGTGTTTATTATGTGTGTCACAGTCAGTGTGTGGTAATAGTGATTTGTTGTTTGTGATTTTCTGTGTTCAGCATCCGAGAGAACATATACACATACATATAGTAGGCTGTGAGTAGGCCTGGGCATAAAATCCGGAACCCGAAATCCGAACCGAACCCGAACTGAAAAACCTGACCCGTTATCCGATCCGAAATGTAAAAATACCCGAATGGGTCTTGTAGGGTGGTATAAAAAATATCCGAACCCGAAGTGTTATTATCCGAACCCGAACCCGAACGGGTAACCCGAAAATCCGAAATTAATAGTTAATATAAATATTTTGAAATATATATAAGTATTTCAATTATTAAATTCAAAATTTCTGGTAATATGATATGTAATAATAAATATTAAAATTTTAATAAATAATTTAAGTACACAATTACTTATAAATAAGTATTTTATAATTTGCTCATTGAAATAAAAAAGTCTACTCTCTATAAGACAATACATATTGTTAACAAATAATGTTTGTTTTCATGCTTGATTTAATATATTGTTATTTTATCAATTTTATGTGTGATAGATTAATTTTTATTTAATTTAGATGTTTTTCTTTATGTTTTGCTTCAAGTTTTTTGTTTTTTTACTTCGGTTATATCCGAACCGAACCGATATAATCCGAATCCGTACGATATATGATTACTTTCTGGGTTTTAAGACGCAATACAATTTTGAACCGAACCCGAAGTGTTATTATCCGAACCCGATCCGTATTAATAAAATTTTAGTATGGGACCTAAGAGCGTAAACCCAAAAACCCGAAAACCCGAAAAAACCGATCCGAACGCCAACGGGTACCCGAACGTCCATGCCTATCTGTGAGCCTGTGAATTGGTAACATGTATATAAGAATAAGGAATTCGAATCAGTAAATATATGAATTTGAAGACCCACTCAGACGCTGTTTAAGGTTCACTATGAACCATTAGGCCTGAGTGGTTTAAACGCATCGATTTACGGTTGCGGGTGCAGGAGTTTACAGAAGCGGGTGACTGCGGTTTCAAACTTTATTAAGTGTTTCATACGACTGACATAATTTTTAAAAATTATTGCATTTGCAGATTATTTTTGACCGGTTTACCCACAAATACAAACATTAATTAATAAAAGAAAATTTAATAGACAAAAAATTAATTACAAAAAATGATAATTTTAAAACCCAAAAATAAATAATAAATATAAAAATTATATTTATAAAATTATAGTACTAAACTTTTATATATATATTAGTATTTATATCATCTCAATTTTTAAAACTTATTTATTTTTATATTTTATAATTTTTGCAAAAAAATAAAAAACAATTTATTCTCTCGTAACCGTCCGCAATCGCAAACGCTAGCTGCAACCAGCTTTTGATTTTCAGAAGTAGTTCGATGTAAATCGGTTCAACCAACAACCACTACCAACCACAAAAACTGCATTTGCGGGTGGTAGCGGAAAAACCAGCCAGACCATTAGTCACCAAATTCATACCGCGTAGGGCTCGGGCTCGGTAGTTATCTTTGTGATCGCATCAAATTCACACTACATAAGCCTAATTAGTTGATAATTATCAACCAAAATCCACGTTTCATAATTTTAAAATGTATTCAAGTGACGAATTAGCAGATAATGAACTGGCTTCGATCCAACGACACCCAGAAAAGAATCTAATAGTTATCACACATCATACCTCTGACATCTACAAATATCATAGTGTTGGAGAAAACACAGTAGCTAGTCATCATACTTATGAGTTGCAAAATGCTTTTCCGTCGAGATAGTTAGTTATAGCTGGATACTCCAACTCTATATGACATAATCAAAAATGTACACAACAAGTTCAATAATAAAAAATCTACCATTTTGTACCTTAAAATCTACATAACATAAAAAAGCTGTAGAGTTTTAGATCTCAATTCTTAGATTCTAGCTTCGTGTATTCGAGTGATTTGAATCGATTTGTTTTGGTTTTAGGTTGAGATCGAATACTTAAGAAACGACACAAGATTTGTTCACCTGATGTTCGCTGATCTACTCACCGGGGAGGGAATCTGATCCCTCAACAACTTCACTATCACTTTATGATCACAAGTACAAGATCTCAACAATGACAACACACGCCAAAACAAAGAAAGCGTTAAAGAAGTTAGCAAGCTTATCGTATCCTCTGTGAAGCCAGAAAGTCGCCGCCGGAATGGTTCAGCTTAACCGTGTACCGCGTTCGCAACTCCGTCGTACTTCACCCTCACGATCTCGAGTTAAGTCACCTTCTCTATCTCTCTCTCGATCTCTAATTTTGATCGTCTACTCTTCTCTGTGAATCGTTGGCCGTTATAACAACCTTATCCACTCGAGTAGTGAAACGTAGAGTTTCATTTAACTGATTTATCTGGGCTGAGATTTGGGGCTGGACCGCGGAACGCGAAGCCCACTTGGGGTTTCGACGGAACCAAACCCACAAAAGCATATATTCAACAAGTCTACCATAATATATTCAATCAAAACTATATAATACATAAGAATGCAAAAATTGATTAAACAAAAAGAAAATTAATTAAACATATAGTCCATCACATACCACATTAATTATACACAACATACATACACACGGAAACAAATATGACCAATTATCTATCATCTACCATTTTTTGTCATTTATCTCTTTGTACTACCTTTTCTATTTTTGTAAGAAATGTTAAGGATTTCTTTCGTTGCATTTCTCCAAACTTAAATGGGTAGAATGAGATGGGGGCCATCGCCAACTTAAGCGTCGAGTCTAATCTAGTCAGATGCTGAGTCAGACATGTGACTAAAACCTAGAGTCTCATTTTTAATTTTTTGACTTTTTCTTCATTTTTGGACAAATTTTCTTTAACTTCGTATTCTTTCTCTCTGTTTCCTGCTTCCTAATAGGCTAATACCATTAATATTTCTCAAATTTGTCATTATATCTTCGCATTCCCATGCGTGTTGAAACGAGTAAGCAAATTCTAATTTTGTAAGAAAACGTTGAATCCTATTTATGTATAAAATGACATCCATTGTTATCTATTCAACGATTTAAAGTAGAGTGGTGAACGGGAAAATGGGCATTTAATTCCCGAAGTATTTGAAATCGGCAGTTTTAATACTCAAGTATTGCTTGCGCATACTTATTCCCCAACTAATAGTTGACTGCGCAAAATTAAGAACAAAATAGTCAACTGTTCTGATGAACGGAAAAATAACCGTTTCCGTCAACTTTTTAACGGTGGAATATTTTAATCATGATTTTGCGCAGTTGATTAGTTGGAGAACAAATATGCGCATATAATACTTGAGTATTTAATTAAAAACAACACTCTTTTTTTTATAGAAAATCATAATTTGAAATATTCTCAAGTTAGATATAACCAATATACGAGAGTTTTATCTATTAGACAATTATATGTTGTACATTGGATCTCTACTTTAGACGATCATATATAATTATATGTACTTTACACATTCATATATTGTATATCAGCAATACAATGCAAATGTAATTATCTTATGTTATTTTAAATGCTTTTATAAACTAAATAAATCTTTTTCTGGGATTAAATATCTTGTATATTATTTCAAATTATGAACCTTTCTAACTATGAATTATTTTAAAAATCATCTAAAGTGATTTAAACATGAAGTACATCAACAATACGATGTAACTGTAATTATTTTGTATTATTTTATATGTCATTGTAAAAAATCAACAATCTATTTCTAAAGGCAAATATCTCGTATAATGATTTTATTTAACTTGAAAAAAATTTTACTTATGTTTTTTTTAAAGGGATTGATGTTAGTGACTTTCAATCTTATACGAAATATAAAGAAAAAATGAGTTTTTAATTCCTCAAGTATTTTCAGTCGGAAAATTAAATATTCAAGTATTATATGCGCATATTTATTCTCCAATTAATCATTGACTGCATAAAATCATGATTAGAATATTCTACCGTTAAAAAGTTGACGGAAACCGTTATTTTCCGTTCATCAGTTAACCGTTGACTATTTTGTTCCCAATTTTGCGCAGTCAACTATTAGTTGAGGAATAAATATGCGTAAGCAATACTTGAGTATTAAAACTGCCGATTTCAAATACTTCGGGAATTAAATGCCTATTTTCCCAGTGGTGAACACACTTTTTATTTGTAATAGCCGCCTAAAGCAAGTCTTTGCTTGTCCAAGACGAATTCTCTTTTCCTGTCTAGATCATAGTTGTAACTTGTTTAAAATTTAATATTTCAAGGTTAAAGTCGAAAGTACTAGACAAAGACACAAAAGTCATACAAACATCTTACATGCATGTTAAATATATAGCCAACATCATATATAATTCTCATATTAGTGGTTAGGAAAGATTCTAATATAATAGAAAGTTTAAATTCCAACTCTTATAAAAGGAGTGTCAAATGGGAAAATCGCATAAGAAGAATTTAGCCTATATGGTTATATCAATTACCTTAAACATCTGATTTATTTAGGTGTAAATTCGAACGAATCAAATCTATTTTTTTAGAAACTAATAATGTTAAATCTGAAAAGAAAACAAAACACAATCAACTTAATCATTTGGTTAAATAATTTTACCATAGATACAAAAGTAATAATATCATTGAGTATTTAGCATCGTTTCTAAACTCCGTTTTATTAGAATTTGTTAAACTGAGATTGAATGAAAATTCTGTTTTAAAAGCAATATTGTAGAGAAGTTCCTGACATGACTTACCTAAAACTTATATTGTTCTTTTTTTCATAACATCATACTTTATTATTAATTAGAACTTGAGTTTACATAATCTTCATGCAGAAGATTTGATAAAAAAACATTGGTACATAATTATGAAACACAAAAACTTATATTGTTCTTTTATTTTTTTTTTCTGCCTTTAATATTTGCACCTGTTCCTATGTTTAAAAAAAACAAAAAATGTAATATAAGAACTTTGAAAAAAAAACAATTTTGTTCGATATGTCAAAGAACTTTTGCCAGCATCCAAATTTATTTTAATGAAATGTTGTGATCCTCATCCTTAACCTCACACTTGACTACTTACACTCTAAAATTTATAATTGTAAAAAGATCATCAACTACATTTAACTCAAAAACTCTTACAAAAAGTAATTGTTCGATCATACAATGGTACATTGTCATTGTAACTCTAAATAAAAAAGTTTCACATTGACAAAAATATAGGTTGCTAAAAACACTCCATTAGGACATCTCCAACCTTACTCCATTTTTTATTTCAAACTTCATTTTGGAGTAAAATCTTTTTTAACCCCACTTCATATTCAACTCCAAAATGGAGTAATGGCTAGGGTTACTCCATTTATGGAGTAATCTTACCCATTACTCCATTTTGGAGTTGCACTTTCTTATTTATGAAATGGTCATTTTAATCTTGAATATTTTTATTTCATACTTACATAATATTTAAAATATTACAATAACATGAAAATAAATATAATACTCCACAAAATATTATTTAATAGTTTTACATAAAAGATGCATAAATTACTAAAAATCAAAACAAAACATAAAAAATTTATATATAATATAATAAAAATAAGTGATTTAATAATTCTGTAAACTGTTTTTGAAATCGGTGAAGAGTATCGTTCAAATGGAATAGATGAGTTTGTTTATCTTGTGGGTCAACTTTTCAATTGATAACATTCGTACTTACTAAGCTTAATATATGCACAAAATTTTGGATCAAGTACGTAATTTAAATTACAAAACAAAACTTTGTTTTCTTATTTATGTTTGCATAATTTTGTTTTTGAATTAGAAAATTTGCATATGATGAAAATTGCACCAATTGAAGTTGGAAGAAAAGCTCTAACTGTATTTTTATTAATAAATATAATATTTTTATGAAATTTTGTAAACATAAAATAGTTGGGTTAATTGTTAAATTTTAAGGTACTACTAACAATTATTAACTAAATAAATAGGGAATCATTTGTGAAATTTTTTTGGAGTAAAAATAGAATAATACATTGAAGTAAAACTCAACTCCATTTTGGAGTTACACCATTTTGGAGTAAAAATTGAAGTAATACATTGGAGATTCTCTTAGAGAATATGACATTATATCTGAACTCTTGATATTAAAACATACAAGCTACAAACACAACTACCGTTCCATAATTTAGAAAAATAGAATGTGAATAGTGTAGTTCAAATTTGGCAAAAGAAGAGAATAAGTAAAAGTTAAGGATCAATTAACAATTTGAAAAATTTATCTTAAAAAAAATGAAGATATGCACAGTATATTTTCAAATTTGAAGTAACACTATTCACTACTTTATTTTGAAACAGAAAATGAAGTGAGATTGGAGTAAAACTTACTTCAAAATGAAACAAAAAATGTGTTGGGATAAACAGAATGGCGTTGTCGAGAGACGAAACCGAACACTTCTAGAGATGACCAGGAGTATATTAAAACACATGAAGGTACCGAAAATGGGTTATGGGGCGAAGCTGTTAGACATTCTACGTACCTGATCAATAGGGTTGCGACGAAAACTCTAGAAGGCAAGACGCCATATGAAGTTCTGCGAAGTAAAACACCTAATGTGGCGCACCTTAAGGTGTTCGGTTGTGTCTGTTACGCCAAAACTGATGCAGTGGGAAGAAAGAAACTTGATGATAGGTCTAAGATCCTTGTTCATCTGGGAACATAATCGGTTTCTAAGGCTTACCGTTTACTTGATCCTACGAAGAAGGGAATAATAGTCAGCCGTGATATGGTTTTTTATGAGAGTAAAGGATGGAACTGGATTAATAACAAGACAGTTCAAGATGATGATGGTGGCACCTTTGCAATTGAGTTCAAGAAGATGGGTGAAAGCGATGATATAGATGGGACGAGTGAAACAGAGAATGAGACAGAGACTGTCATTGAAACCGGTGAAGAAGATGAAGTGGATAATGAGGATGACAATGGCGATGATGAAGAGGAACAACCACAGTTGAGACGATCGTCTAGAACCAGCAACAAGCCGGCATACCTCGAGGATTACGCTCTCATGGCTGAAGCAGAGTGTGAACGTTTGTTAACAATAATAAATGACGAACCTTGGGACTTCACTGAGGCTAAAAGACTAAAGGTATGGGTTGATGCTTGTGAAGATGAAATCTTTAGTATTGAAAAAAATAAAACATGGGAACTTGTTGATCTTCCTATGGGAGTAAAACCTATTGGTTTGAAGTGGATATTTAAGATAAAGAGGAATGATGATGGTACTATCATTAAGTACAAAGCTCGGTTGGTTGCAAAGGGCTATGTTCAAAAGAAAGGAATTGATTATGACGAAGTGTTCGCACTAGTGGCTCGTATTGAGACTATCCGTCTGGTTATTGCTCTTGCAGCCTCAAAAGCTTGGGAAATTCATCACCTTGACGTTAAACCGCATTTCTTCTTGGAGAACTTAGAGAAGAAGTGTTCGTCACTCAACCAGAAGGTTTTGAAGTTGCAGGCAAGGAACTTAAGGTTTACAAATTGAAAAAAGCTCTCTACGGATTAAAACAAGCACCTAGGGCTTGGAATATTAAGTTGAACAAGATCCTACGAGAGTTTAAGTTCCAAAGATGTTCGAAAGAGCCTTCATTGTATCGTAAGGAAGAAAAGGGTGGAACTCTCATCGTGGTAGTGTATGTCGATGATCTACTCGTCACAGGAACATCAGTACATTCGATCCAACAATTTAAGAGGGAGATGGCAAAAAAATTTGAGATGAGTGATCTTGGAAAGCTAACCTATTACCTTGGGATTGAAGTATGTCAGAGCCAAGAAGGCATCACACTAAAGCAAGATCGGTATGCTCGGAGGATACTTGAAGAGTGTGGAATGGACGCCTGCAACTCGACCTCTGTTCCCATGGATTTCAACGTAAAATTGGCAAAGTCAGTTGAGAAGAAGAGCGTTAATGAAAGATATTATCGAAGAAGCATTGGATGTCTACGATACTTGCTCCACATGCGACCTGATCTTTCGTTTAGTGTGGGCGTTTTGAGTAGGTACATGCACGCTCCTAAGGAGTCGCATGAGTCGCATGGCGCTGCTCTGAAGCAGGTAATGCGTTACCTACGAGAAACTATCTCACTTGGTCTTGCCTACACACAGTCGACAAGTTTGGAGCTGACAGGTTTTAGTGATGCCTCTCTCAATGTTGATATTGACGATGGGAAGAGTATTGCGGGGTATGTGTTTTATCTGAATAGATGTCCAATCTCGTGGTGTTCTTGTAAGAAAGAAATCGTGGCCTTATCCTCGTGTGAGGCCGAATTCATGGCAGCAGCTGAGGCAGCTAAGCAAGCGATTTGGATTCAAGAACTTCTAGGGGAAGTCATTGGTCAAGCAAGCGGAAAGGTAGTTATAAAGGTTGATAATAAATCTGCAATCGCTCTGACTAAGAATCCAATGTTTCATGGACGAGGCAAACACATACATAGAAGGTTTCATTTTATAAGAGAGTGTGTTGAGAATGATTAAGTAGAAGTCGAGCATGTTCCGTGTATTGAGCAGGGAGTTGACATTTTGACAAAGTCTCTTGGAAGAGTAAAACTTATCGAGATGAGGAAGTTGATTGGAGTTCAAATGGTGAGTGAAGATAACTTCAAGTTTAAGAGTGAGAATGTTGGGATAAACTTGAAGTTAGCTTGAGTTGCAAGCTATCCTAACCACATAAAGATATGGATTACTAAAGTGATTAGGAAATATGTGTTTGTGTTATCCCTAATAAAAATAGGAATTGTCTTGTCCTATATAAGTGAATACCAATGTGTGGCAATGATTTTATGGGTTTTGTGATTGAGTGATTAATAAGAAACTGATATTTGATAATCGAGTTCTTGTGTTCGTGTTTCATACAAACTTGATACTGTGAGATAATGAAGTGAAAAATGAAGTGGGTTTGGAGACGGTCTTAGACTAAAATTTATAATCGCAGAAAGTCCATCAAACTACATTTAACTCAAAAACTCTTACAAAAAGTAATCGGTTCGATCATACAATGGTACATTGTCATTGTAACTCTAAATAAAAAAGGTAACAAAAATATAGGTTGCTAAAATCCCTCTATTAGAGAATATGACATTATTTCTGAACTCCTGATATTAAAACATACAAGCTACAAACACAAACTACCGTACCATAATTTAGAAAAATAGAACGTGAATAATGTAGTTCAAAATGTTGAAACTTTAGTTGATGGAACATGTAACGATATGTCTGGACGAAGTTTTACCGCTAATTAAGAAAAAAACTTCATAAGCATGAGTACTTATTCAAACTAGTCAAATAATCGGAAGATTTCAACATGAAAACAGTGTTGTACTTTTATTAAATTACAATGTCGTTGATCTATGTATTGAGTTTCGAACAAAAAGTCAATGGTTAGGTGTAAAACGATCATCGTCATGACTCGTGACCAAACGTTAATTAACAGGGACCATCATACATGACATCTTGCTGTATTCAAATACCAAACTCCCCTCGAGTTTATGTGGGGCCCAGAAGCATCAGGTGTATCGTACTCTCAGCCGTAGGCTATTCCAGTCTGTCCCTAGGCGGCTTTTAACTATTGAGTCAAAAGTTAAAAAAAAAGAAGAAGCTAAAACTGACAAGTTGTGGAGGGGGCGACGACACGTGTTCGAACCGGGTCTCATTATCACCGCAAAACTCGGCGGCCCCGTCGTAGAACCGCCGGGGAAAACAACAAACTTCCGATGATTACGTTTTATTCGTCCTTATCCAAAATTTTTCAGTAATTAATTCAATAAAAAAATCATCCACATTCTTGGCACCACCCATGTCCCAAGAAAGGAAAGAGTACGATTACAATTTTATAAACTGTTATTTTGATGATAAAGTATGGTACCATGTTGCTCAAAAAAAAAAAAAAGTATGGTACTTAAAAATTTATAGAACAATATTGTACGATTGAAGCAATATGGCATGGTTAGATTCAAGGTGTTGGATTACACGCCTGTGTTCTGTAATGAAGAACTTAATTACTAAATATTTATTCGTTTTGTAGCTAAACGACGACAACAGTAAAACAGTACAGAATAATTAGATAAATGTTTAATTTAATAAATGTGCACAACACTAAGATTTATTCTTGTCTACAAAGGCCATTCGCTTCTTCTGATTTGCAGATGAGCCTAAGGTTTATGAAGAAAGATATACAAATGAAAACATAGAGAGAGAGAGATAACATTAGTTAATTAAATATTAAGTTTCTTAATCAGCAAAGTCTCATTCATCTTCTATTACAATTATCCATCTTCTGTTTTGTTGTTCTTACAAGAAATGTTATATTGTAGTTGCAGGTAAAGTTTGAACTCCGAGTTATAGTTCCGCAACATGGAGTTGACTTTGTGCTTCTTCTTGGTTAAAAGCTTGGATCCAATCTGAAGCAAGAACTAGATTTTCTTGCGAATTTGATTATTTCTCTTTCCGACAAGATGTTCGAAGGTCGACCACGAGATTCTTGTCTGGTTTCAACTCTCTTCACCATGCCAACTCATCAAGAAACCAAATGGAGCTTCTCGATTTCTACCAAACGCCCCTTTCTCAACGACGACGAGAGCCACGAGACCGATCGTCGCCACCGCAAGAAGATTCACAAGTTCTTGAATCTCGACGGAGGAGGAGATGGAGAGAACGGTTCTTCAGATTCGGGTTCGTTAATCCCGGGGATGAACAAAGACGACTCAATCAGCTGTTTGCTTCGCTGCTCTCGAGCCGATTACTGCTCCATTGCTTCGGTGAGCCGGAGCCTACGCGCTCTGATCCGAAGCGGCGAGATTTATAGGCTCCGGAGGCTGCAAGGGACGCTCGAGCACTGGGTTTACTTCTCGTGCCATCTCAACGAATGGGAAGCGTTTGATCCGAGGTCGAAACGGTGGATGCGTTTGCCGAGTATGCCGCAGAACGAGTGTTTCAGGTACGCGGACAAGGAGTCTCTCGCTGTCGGAACTGATTTGCTTGTGTTCGGTTGGGAAGTGAGCTCTTACGTAATCTATCGATACAGTCTTTTGACTAACTCTTGGTCTACCGGGAAGAGTATGAACATGCCTAGATGCTTGTTTGGCTCCGCTAGCTGCGGCGAGATCGCGGTTTTAGCCGGCGGTTGCGATTCGAACGGTAGGATTCTTGACACCGCGGAGATGTATAACTCCGAGGACCAGACTTGGTCGGTGTTGCCGGCGATGAACAAGCGGAGGAAGATGTGTTCGGGTGTGTTTATGGATGGGAAGTTTTATGTGATTGGTGGGATTGGTGTTGGGGAAGGGAACGAGCCTAAGGTTCTGACTTGTGGTGAAGAGTTCGATATGAAGACGAGGGCGTGGAGAGAGATTCCTGATATGTCGCCGCCGAGGTCGAACCAAGGGAATGGGATGTCTGCGGCTGCGATGGCTCCGCCGCTTGTAGCGGTTGTGAATGATCAGCTTTACGCGGCTGATCATGCCGGTATGGCGGTTAGGAGATATGATAAGGAGAGTCGGGTTTGGGTTCAAGTTGGGAGTTTGCCTGACCAAGCGGGTTCGATGAACGGTTGGGGCTTAGCGTTTAGAGCTTGTGGGGATCAGGTTATAGTGATCGGTGGACCGAAGGCTCCTGGTGAAGGGTTCATTGAGCTGAACTCATGGGTTCCAAGTCATGGTGCACCGCAGTGGCATTTACTTGGCCAGAAACAGTCTGTTAATTTCGTTTACAATTGCGCCGTGATGAGCTGTTGAAGAAGTGAAAAAAGAATGTTGGTTTAGCAGTTGTTGAGAGGCCTATTAGTTATGATTAAAATATGAAATTTGAGGAGATTGTTGTTCTGTTTCTTATTGTTAATGTGTAGTTTCATGTTTCTTGCTGAGTTCTATTGATCTTACACTTCAATGTATGGTTCATCTTTTCATTTGTTACGGTTTTAGCTCTTAGATCTTTCTCATGCTCTAGAGATTCCAAACTCTTGATCCTTATACTCAGTTACAGCTTTTAAATTGATTTAAGTGTGATTACATCTTAGTTCACTGTAAAACAGAGTAGATATCACTAAAGAGTAGATATCACTAAAGATTGCTAGTTGTTTTTGTCGTTTTGTGACCTAAAAGTTATTGATTCAGTCGAGTACTTTAACTCCAAGTCTGTGAAGTATTTATTCACATTCAGTAGCACCTGCATCAACTCTAAAAGCATATTTATGTGGGTCGAATCTTCAACTATTTGATTATGCTAAAGTACCAATGTATATAAAGATGAATTTTCCTTTTTATTTAATATTAATATATTATCTTTCAATTTTTATGTGATGAAATGTTTTGACAGGAGTATCATATTCGAGTAGAACTTTAATTTGATTTAAATGTCATTTTTAATTGACCACTGCAAGTTTTTCTTTTGGTGCAGTAGAAAATGAGCCCATGATTGAGGCATAAAAAGGTAAAGCAAGGTTAGTGTTGGTGGAGGCTTGTGCTAGTATAGTAGCCCATTTTGGCATTATCATTTTAATAACATACTTAAATCTGTTAATTTGTCGTCTAATACAACTGTAAAATCTCATAAAATGAGATTGCTTTTGCTGATTCCCTAATGTTTTCTCCACTAATGCAACATCAGCTTTCAAAAGTGATGTTATTAGAAAATAATATTGATTTGCTTATTGTTTATACTATTATTGCTAATGCCATTGCCTCCACTGACCACTACTCTAAAGTAAACACCATTTCCAGATTCGGAACTTAAATGAATACTAATTATGAGTTCCAATATAACTGTTTACATAAATAACTTTGATCAAATACAAGATAATTAGTTAATTTTGGAAATGATACTAATTTACCTTGTTCTGTTCTTTGATTCAAAAGCTTATTAGTTTAAAGTTCAGAATTCATCGATTTAGAAAAAGAAAATGAAGAATACAAGAACAAGAGCAGTACTGTCTATTGTTTTTGAGATTATATAACGGCTCTTCGAAACCATAGTTTTGCAATATGGTAATCCACTGGAATATGCTTTATTAAAAGAAAAACTATATGATATAATGATGGGCTTAGTTACAAATTTACAGATCGTAAGCGATTGTTCAAAATTCAGAATTTATCGGCTACAAAGAAAAAAAAGAATACAAGAACAAGAGGCATGTTGTCAATTGTTGTTGTGATTACATAACCGCTCTTTTAAACCGCAGTTTTGCAATATATATGATGGTTCTCCACGAGAATAGGCTCTACGGGAAAAAAAAATTATATGTGCTTGAAAAAACAATCTTTCATAGCATAAAACTGTTCAGAACAGTCATTTTGAACATATCAGCCCTTGGGCAACCGTAAGAGATGTCACTTACTCGTGATCACTTGATATCACTAACTCGTATCACTTGATATAAGATATATAATTCATATAGTACGGCCAGTATGCATATGTATTCTCGCAGATTTAATTGGCTCTACTTGTTTAGCTCCTTCAAAATTCGCATTCTTTTGATCGGCATTTCGTATTTGTCTAAATATTCGCTTTTGTGATGAATCATTTTTTCAACTTTATCGACGCACCTTCTGTTTTGGATATTTTCTATTTTTTTCGCTGAAGAAAGGATATTTTCTAATTAGTGATTCTGAATTTTGAAAATATATAAATTCGGGGTTTTTAAAATAATTATAAGTATGTATGTTTATCACATTATTTTACTGAGAACCAATTTTTGTTTGGCCACGGCGTTCTATACTTCTATTTATTTATTTCTTTTAAATTGTTATTGTCATAAACTAATAAGAGTTTTTGTCCACCACAATCTTATTAATTAATAACTATGTTTGTTGACAAAAAAAAAATTATGTTTATAACAGAAAATCTATACTCTCACAAAGTAGGGGTGGACACTTTACCCGATATCCGAAGTCGCACCGAACCCGATCCGAAAAATCCGAACCGAAGTAGCAAAATATCCGAACGGGTATTGAATTAGGAGAGATTGGATATCCGAACCCGAACGAGTAATATCCAAACTCGAATGGATATCAAAAAACAACCGATCATATGTATAATTAACCATATATTTCTAGTTTACATCTCTCATTTTATATAAAATATTTATATTGATACTACACATACTTTAAATTCATATGATATACATAGAATTACGGAGAAAATGATTTGCTACTCACTTAAAATGCATGTCAAAAATTTTTTATTTCAAGAATTAACAAAAAGTTACATCCAAAATTTAAAAACAATAACCAAATTAATGTCTTTTTTAGTTTCAAAATGTTATGTCCAAATTTATTAATCATTCAACATTTAAAAATAAAAAATTAGTTAAGTGAAAGTTATATTTTTAAATACAAGAACTTTGAGAAATGAAAAATTTCATTTTTTTTTTCAAAATCTAAATATCCGAACCCGAACTAAAAATACCCGAACCCGACCTGAAGTACAGAAATACCTGAACGGGTTCTATACCTCTATACCGAAATACCCGAAAAACCGAAATACCCTATCCGATCTATACCTCTATACCGAAATACCCGAAAATCCGAAATACCCTATCCGAACCCGAACGGGTATCCGAACGTCCACCCCTAGAAAGTATCGTGTCAAATGAAAGTTTTATAGATGTATCTCAAACTTTTTGTAGTTGTGAAAAATAGTTTAATGAAACATCATAATAATAGTTGATAACATTTGTGGAACAAGATAGATTTGTGTCTCAGAGACATTATTAAACACAAAATGAAATAGCTCAGTGAGCTTTTATTTAAGGAGAAGGTAAAGAGAAAGGGGAAAATTAACGTTGTCACCAAGAGCAAAATAAGATTAATATTTCATATAAGGTTTTGGAGAAGGGCTGCTCTATTACAGCAGCCAAAGTTATATACTAGAAAGCATTCTAACGACATATATAGTGGTTTATAAAACCCTAGTGACATGGTTTCAAAACCTTCTTAATGGATCATAAGTTGAGCTTCACTATGGGCTTCAATAATAGTAATAATATGTATTAGCACTTACCAATTTAGAAAAAAAATTAAAAGTATGATTTTAAAAAGCATTTTTATTGACTATGAACTCATACATTAGATTAAGATGCGTGATAACCAGAATAAACTGATCAGTCTCAAGCTAATTTTGCTAATTTTTGCTGGAAATTGTTGTTTTTCTCGGTTGTTGCGCCTGGATAAATATGTTAGTAAACAATAATAGTCTCGGGTTGATTTAATGGAAGCTGATTCTGCTCTTTTTTTTTGGGCTTGTCTTCCAGTATCTTTCTTCATGTATCTTTGTTGTAGGATCGGACACTGCTATTTTTCAATGGCCCAACTCCTTATCGGGAGCTCCAGGGAAAATGCTACTTTAAAGACTAGATTTTTCTTCGTCCTCGTCAGCTCATAAGTAGTACAACTCGTGATAGTACAACTCAGTTTGGTTTTCTTGGATACTTCCGAAACATTTTTTTTGGATTAATTTGGAAGTATCTCGAACCTACAGAAAGATCAGACTAATTCCTAACGATAAGTGGTCTATGGCATTAAGCCATACATATTATCACAGCATGCAAAATAAAAACTATACGAAAGATAAAAGATCAATCGAAAGCTCCAAAACATATATAACACTTTAATTTCACGAGAAACGATTTTTGACTCTTAAATCAAGTTTATATTCGTTACTTAAATTATACTTTCTTAGTTAAATTATTATACTTATGCATTACGATCTTTCGACGCACTAGCGAGTAAGTAGAGTAAAAAACAATTAATAAAAAAATAATAATAATACCATTATCATTTGTCCACTACATATTAATCAAATAATTAAAATGAAACTATTTTGTAGCTCCGCCGAAACCAATGTGTGCCTTAAAAATGAAATTAATTTTTCATATAAAAAACCGACCCACTTATTTTATTTTTTTAATTGGCCTTTTCTTTCATATTAATTAACTTTTTCCCCCAGATTTATCCTTAAGATTTCTACAAGAACAGCTGAGACTGGAGCAACGTGTAATAATTAGCAGCTTCATCTTCAAGCTCCCAAAACGCATCACCAAACCCATCTAACAAACTATCTCCATAAACATAATCTTGACTAGATTCATTCTTAATCATCTCATAATTACTCTCGCCAAATTCGTTGTTAGGAAGCCCTAGTTCGTCGTCAGAAGCTTCCAAAAGATGCTGCATGACTTTCTCCTTGTTCTCTTCATCAACATCGTCTTCCTTCGAGGAAACACACGAAGTCGACGAATCTTCCACGTTGGAGACTCCAGAAACGACACCGTTTTGGTCATCTGGTGAGATATCTTGCTGTAGAGCGTTTATAAAAGAAGTTAGGTCGTTGTTGGGTAGGTTAAGTTCGTCTGAATCGTCAAGGAGACAGAGAATCTGGTCATTGTATGAGGAAAAAGATGATGAGGAGGGCTTTTGTCGTTTATTGGTTTCTTCTTCGGCTAGGGTTTCTTCTTCTCGGTGGCGCTTTAATGGAGTTGTTTCAGCCATTGTATTCAATAAAGAGAAAGAGAGAGAGAAGCTGTTATATCGTTAGAGAGAGAGAGACAATAGTGAGGGTGATAAGCGAAATGGAGACTCTAAAATGTATATATAGAGATTATTTGGTCAAGATATCTATTTTTTTAGTATTTTAATTTATTATGTGATTTAGTATCAAATATTATTTCAAAAAGCAAAATTTATTTTGCTTTGTGCATGTCAGAAGGGAAAAACATGTGAATGCTTTTTCAAGTTTTCGCATTATCCGGAAAGAAATCTTATTTGCTTAATATTTTGAAATTCTGATTTGCAGAGTGAATTAGGCATGCAAGCTTTGATAGTTGCTATATAACCCATGAATAACAACAGCCAACAATTAATAAATTATGCGGATGATTTTATTTTACAAATAAATATATAATAATTTCAAAATATATATTCACAAAATTCTGGAATATGAATTGCGTGTCCAAAATATATCTAGATTCTTAAGAAGATATGTAAGCATATATTTTTATCTTTGAAATAAAAGTAACGTTTCTTGCCTTCTTGGACTCGATTATCAATGAAGTTAAGGATGCTCCCTTCATCTTTATTTTATAAATATTGCAAGAGAGAGGGCAAAAGAAAAAGAACTAGTTGTTGTTGTCATAGAGATTTGACAGTATCTTGGTGTTGTATTGACCTTAGGATTAGCCTTCCAAAACGAGCTTGTAATCTACGGGAGATAATCGGATGGCGGTCGTTTCACATCTTTTGATTGCACATGGAAAGAGACTGCTTCTTATTACCTGGCCATACCTTAAACTAATCACAGATCACACATCTCACGAGTCACAGCAAACATATTCATCGAGATAATCTCATAATGATTTTCCACTAGTTAATCAAAACATTAAACATGTCACTGAGGCTTGAAAACAAATTATCATTTTCACCGACTTTAGCGAGACTATTTTAGTTTTGAGACTATTTTAGTTTCAACTCACGGCTTTTGAGAACATCCAAATTACAAGTTGATTACCATAATAACCTTTTGTTATACAAGTTTTCAGTGTTTTCTTGTTGAATTGTATGTATGTGTGTTTATATCCCTTTTATTGTTCCGAACTACGCTAGGCACTAGTCGGACAGACAATATAGGCCTAACGAGTTAACAATTAATCGGAGAGTAATCAGAGATTAATCGGGGCCTAGTTTGAAATATTTTTATTAGTTTTGCATAATAGTAGACAAGTATTCGGAGTAGTCTTCTGGTGGTTACATAGTCTTGGCTCAACGTAATAACCTGGGTTCGACGTACAGCAACACGTTTTTCTTTTTTCTAATTTTTTTTGCTTTTAGTGAAGGGAATTAGCATCATTTCATCTTCATCTTCCCCAACTATGTTTAGGGTTTTTGATTTTACAGCCTTTCCATGGCCGTAAACGTTTATAATCACACATATCATTAGATTTTGGTGTGTTCTCATGTTTTTATACTTAAAATCTATAGATCCGTCATCAAGACACAAGATTTTAAGAATTCAAAACTCAAATAATTAAAAAAAAGCAGGTCACGGCCAGGCACCGCCGAGCGCCTCCTTGCTGACTAATCGCCCGTAGTACCCGCGTTTTTGAACAGGGGTATAAACCATTTTAGGTGTTAGCATTAGTAAAGCAACACTAGTACCATTTCTTTGTTTTTACCAGGTACAGTATTTCCATTAGTTATTGACAAGTTTTAAGTTCTATCACTACCTCTTCAAAAAGAAAAAGAAATCTAAGTATAAAATGTTTCCTATCTGTTTTTTTTTCTCTGAAAAATAGGTATGAAACATTGGGTATTTTATAGTTAGAATGACCGTTTCAATTATTTGTCTTGTGAATTCCTCTAGTTGGTAATCAGGAAGAGGTTATATTTTGAAATTACGCGGTTAAAAAATATAATACAAGTGAAAATATTAAATGAATTAATAAAATTATAATACAATTGAAAATATTAAGTTAAATAAATAGATAAATATGGCAGTTACCACGAGACATAACACAAACTATATTTTGAAGTTCCCAAAATTCTATATTTGAAGTTTAAAAATGTTCTTCTTCAAAATCAAAAATTCAAACTCAACTTTAAAACTATTTATATTTTATAATATAGACCTTATATTTGTCATAACTAATTTGAACTCATAAAACTTTATTAAATACTAGCACTTATATAAACATATTACAACAATATTAATTAATAAATATTCTATTAAAATATAAAAATAAAAATAAAAATAACTTAATTAATATTAAACTTCAAACAAAATACCATATTATTCCATAAATTTATTTTCGTAATATATGATCTATTAGTGTATTTCGAAGTAAAAATAGCTCTCTCCATTTTTACTTTGTAGATTACGAGTTAAAAGTTATTGAAATCGAGTGATATTGATACTTGTAAATACACTAGATCGGAACAAGAAAGTAAAAGAGAAACATAAAGTATTGAGACTAATTTCTTTTCGATGATATTAATACTCGTGAATATATTCGATATGTACAATAACGAATTGAACGAATAAAGACATCAAAAACAACAACAAGAACAACCATCTTCAGTTACACAAAAAAAATTGGAAAATATTTGAAAATTTTGAAGGTTCCGGATCAAACTTACCTGACTATTAGTGTTGTTGTAATATTTAAATATGTGTAATAGTCATATTTTCATGTAATTTTAAAAAATCTTTTTTTGTTAAGTCTTTTTTTGTATATTATTGTTGTCTAAATCTAGTTTAATTTAAATTTTATTTAAAAGTTTTATTTAATTTTATGTGTAAAATTTAAAATCTGTAAACAAAAATTAAAATATTTATGAGTTATAATTTTTTTAAGGATTAAAACAATAAAAAAGAAAATATTTATGAATCATAAATGTGTTGTATGATTGTAGGGACCAAAATACAAATAAAAAATTTAAAGTTTTGAATAGTAAAATTTTAAATATAGAATTCCACTTGAAGTTCCTTTTTGTATAACAAAAACTTCATAATTGGAGTTATATAGTGTCTTTTGGAGATGCTCTAATAAAAAGACAAAGACAAAGGCAAAGGCAAAGGCAAAGGCAAAGGAGAGAGAGATAAAAAGATTAAGAACACGAAACAATTTTATTTTTGCTGACAAAAAAGTTAAGAAAAACAGAAAAAAAACAACAGAGAAATGAATTTGACTCGAATGTTCAAGTATACATGGAGATAAAAAAAACTAACATGTTTTAGAAAAAAACAATTTCATAAAATCCAACTCTTTTTTTTTTTTATATAACGTTGATTTATTGATTTAACTTGAATGTAAATGATCATCATGGAGTAATACACTTAATTACTATGGTACATAATAATGAAAAGAAAATGCAACACCATCTTCAATTTGTTTTGCCAACAAATCTGCAACTTTATTTGCACTTCTTATTGTCCATTGGAACTTAACATCCTGAAACTTTGCCGCCCACCATTGAATCTCTCTTCTCCAATTATAATATGCAAAGTGAAGTCTCTTCTTGTTAATGAAATCTATCGCCTTCTGACAATCACTTTCTATAATAACCTTTCTATAACCCAAACTCCAGCAGTGTTGTAAAGCCATCAGTATAGCTTGTAGTTCACTTTCCAAAGCATCATTATTCACCCTCCCCCTCGCTTGAGCCGAACCTTTATAAGAACCATTAGCGTGCCTTATAAACCAACCAGCCGAGCTTTGATTTAGTAGTGGATTATAAGCTCCATCTGTATTACACTTAACCCACCCAATCATAGGTCTCTTCCAATGTAGACACTCAGGCAATTGATGACTCTGTCTCCGTCTTGTATGAATCTCTTCAATCTTATTATCCAGTTGTTTCCGTTCTTTTGCATCCTCTCGTGCATATCTCAATAATCTTCTCTAGTGAATTTCCTTTTGCTGGAATATTGACATGTTTCTACTCTTCCATAATCTCCATAGCAACCAAAAGGGCAAATACTGCATGTGTGACAATCGAGTTGATAAGGAGCATTGCAAGCATGCATCAATCTTCTCTTCTAGCGTTGAACTCGGGTTGCTGATAATGAGATTAGAGATTCCAGATGTTCTCCATATCCTTTTCGCATAAGGGCATTCAAAGAAAATGTGATCCTCCGTTTCTACTTCAGAGCAACATCTTCGACACTGATCATTTTGAGTTATGTGACATCTCTTCAGGTTATTAGCAGTCGCTAAGCTCCTAGACAGAAGCCTCCACAGGAAATGTTTTAGCTTAGCAGCAGTTTTTGTTTTCCAAACCTTGTTTTTCAAAACTGCAGGTCCATGAGTTGGAGTTGTAGGTGTGTTGGACGGTAAGTGCGTACCTAGCCAATATCCTGATTTCACTGTGTAAATACCATCTTCATTATAGTGCCAACCCAATAAGTCTTGTCGTGCCACTGAACTTATCTTTAGAGCTAGAATCTTATCCACATCCTCATCAATGATCACTTCCCACAGTTTTTGTTCATTCCATTGATCTCAAGTAGTGTTGAAATATTCTTTCATATTTTCCTCCAACTGATACACTCCACGGGCTCTTGGTGGTCTAGGTGGGTGATCCGGTATCCATGGATCTGTCCACATATTAACCAGAGTTCCATCACCAATAATGTAACGCATTCCTTTATTAATAAGATCACGCCCATGTAGAATCGACTTCCAAGCATAAGAAGCTTTCTTTTTTAGCTTTGCATTCAGAATGTCCTCCTCGGGAAAATATCTCGCTTTCAGAATACGAGCCATCAGACAGTGAGGATGTTGCATAATTCTCCATACTTGTTTGCTTAGCAGAGCTTGATTAAAAATTTCCAAATCTTTAAAACCTAGACCTCCTTCTCTTTTTGGCACACTTACTCTATCCCAAGAATACCAGTGCAAGCCTTTCTTATCACCAGCTCCCCACCAAAATTTAGCTAAGACTGCATTGATCTCAGCACATACCTCTTTTGGTAACGGGAATATATTCATTGAGAAGATTGACATCGCCACTGCAATAGCTTTCAATAGAACCTCCTTTCCACCCGTAGATAAGTACCTCTGTTTCTAGCTTTGTGTAACACATTTAACCTTATCTATAATATAGGCAAACATCTCACTTTTCTTGCTTCCCACTTGTTCTGGCAGTCCCAAGTACTTACCAATTCCTCCTTCATTAAATATTCCTAGCAAACACCTCATTTTTGTCTTAACCGTGGGGTTAACCTTAGTTCCAAAAGTAATCGAAGATTTGGAGAGATTGATTGGTTGGCCTGAAACTGCTTCATAGATGCTAAATATAGTCTTGAGATTCTTTGCCGCCTTCTCATTAGCCAAGGAAAAGAATGAAGAATCATCCGCAAACAACAAATGATTGACCGTTGGTGCATTGTTTGATATTTTCACTCCTAATAGTGATCTATCCAGCATTGCTCTTGTCATCAAATGTGATAGCGCCTCTGCACACAGTATAAACAGATAAGGGGATAGAGGATCATCCCCTTGTCTTAGTCCACGAGCTGACGTGATAAGACCCTCCGGAGATCCATTCACTAACACCGAATATTTAACTGCAGTGACACAACTCATTATCCATCGAATCCATTTGCCATCAAAACCCCATACCCTTCATAGTCTCAGCTAAGAAATTCCACTCCAGTCTATCATATGCTTTAGTAATATCTGTCTTAACTGCCATGTAAGACGAAGCCTGTCTTTTCCTAGCTTTAAGATTGTGGAATACCTCATGAGCTATCACAATGTGT
>NC_027755.1:24470281-24471713 GCF_000695525.1 Brassica oleracea var. oleracea
CAGTAAACCCGTCAGGTCCTGGAGTCTTATGTGCACCAATATCCATTACAGCTCTATAAACTTCTTCCTCACTAACCATTCTAGTAAGATCATGATTCATATTTGGAGTAACTCGTCTCTGAACGTCGTGAAACACTTCAGATGTATACAGCTCATTAAAGTAGTTGATCGCCACTGTCGAAATCGCCTTATGACCTCTATGAATAACTCCCTGGTCATCTTGGATTACACTGATAGTATTTTAGATTCTTTTTCCTTTTGTGACAGCATGGAAATAACCTGTATTTCGATCTCCAGACCTTAACCAATTGATTCTGCTTTTTTTGTTTCCAATAGATCTCTTCATCTATATAGGCTTGATTCAATTCCTCTCTGATCTCTGACCTCCTTTCATGGCTCGTTGTTGTAGATGTTACAGCTTGATCCAACAAGGCTCGCAGCATTCCTATTTTCTCCTCTGCAATATTCATGTTATGTCTCTTCCAGCGAGATATATGGGTTTTACATCTACGTAGTCGTTGAACTAAAGGTATTTGTAGAAGTTGAGCTTGCCATATCCCTTTCCATTCTCTACGAACAGTACCTTCAAAACCATCTTTTGACATCATGCGACTATCAAAACGAAAACACTTGCGCGGTTCTTCTTTCTCCACTGCGATGAAAGTTACCAGTGGTCGATGATCTGATTCTCCAATCTCCAAGAATTCTGTTTGAGAAGCAGGAAATATCTCAAACCATTTAGTATTGGCCATTATTCGGTCTAGACAACATTTAACAAGATGATTTCCTCTTTGTCCTGCCCATGAGAATCTGTCCCCTACCGACTGAAGATCGACCAAATCACAAATCCTCATCATCTGTCTGAACTCCTGAAACGAGCTTTCTGATCGCCTTCTTCCACCATCTTTTTCATGGTTCCCTAATATCTCATTAAAGTCCCCAAGAAGAAACCAAGCCTGTTGTCTTCTGGTTAAGCTTAGTCTTGTTAGTCCTTCCCATAAGTAGTGCCTGAGAGGTGTTTCAGGATGCCCATACACGTAAGAGAAATAGAATTCCATTCCATTAAACACAACTTTTCAATCGATAAGATGTGCAGACTGACTAACAACACTTAACTGAACCAAAGATTTGTGAAAAATAACTAAACCACCTCCTACACCAACAGGTGAAGCAATAACAGAAGAGGGAAATCCTAATTGAGCACCAACGTCTCGCACATAGTCGTCTTGCTACTTGGTTTCTGACAAACACAGAATGTCCGGGAGATATTTGTGGTTTATCTCCTTAAGGCGTCGAACTGTCGAGTATGTGCCTAGGCCTCTACAGCTCCAGCAGGCTGTCCTCATGGCGGAAGAGGTGGTTCAGGGCCCACCGCGCCTCTCACCGTGTTTGAATCGTTTTGTACAGTCCCATCATGAGTAACCTGTTCACC
>NC_027755.1:24471975-24474423 GCF_000695525.1 Brassica oleracea var. oleracea
TCCTTATGTTCCTCTCATACTCTTCCTGCTCAGGATCCTCTTCCTCAACCAACGGCTCTACATTTTCCTCCGCTGCCTCATTACCATCAGCCACCGCACCCTCATTAACTTCCTCATTTATTTCCTCAATGGCCACTCCTTGATTAGGTACAATCTCAATGTCATCATCTTCTTCATCTCCATTATGAGCTCCATCGTCATTATCAGGCCCTCCATTCTGAATCAGACAGGCGCCTGAGTCATGAGTGATCAGACCACAAACTTCACAAAAACCACGAAGCCTCTCGTATTGCAGCCTCAGTAGCGTGTTGACTCCTGGGACAAACTGAAAGTTCCTCTGAAACCGGAGAGGGTGATTGACATTCCAATTCAATCTGACTATGACATACTCCAGACGGCTCCCAATCTCCTCACTGTAATCCATCTGCATATACTCTCCCAAAAGTCTTGCTATGTTGACAATTACTTGTCGATTCATGTATTGCAGAGGAATTCCCCGGATTTGGATCCAGAAGGGAATGTAGTTAAGCATCTCCATGTCCATCAATGGTGTCCACCTCTGGAGCACAATCATACGATCCGCAAACGCCCACGGTCCCCTTCGGATCACCATATCCATTGATTCCTCGGAGGGGAAGACAAACTGGAAACGTCGGCCTTCAATGACACGTCCACGAACTAAACCTTCAAAGCCCCAGTTTCTTGGCATTGTAGCAAGGAGTGCTTGGAGATTCTGTCGTCGTGGCATCACCGGACGACCCACCAAGATGAATCGATTTTCTTCTTCGGCTTGACGCACCACCTCCGCCGGTAACACAAAAGGGGGATCTTCACTTCCCAAAGTTATATCTTGCATTGCTCTTCGAATATTATCAACCATCAAGTTTTGAAAAAGGAAAAATCTCCAAAGATGGATTGCAAGAAGAGAAAGTATGAATCTATAATATCCCCAGTTGATTGGGAACTTATAAAGTCTTTCCGACAATAACTGCCTCCATACCACTTCGTCACGATCCACAATCGTGGAGATAGCCAGCAACGTGGTCGAAATCTTAGAATTAACCACCCCATTGCTCAAGAATTCATCATCAACCACCCAAAGAGTGGCGAGAAATTTGAAAAAATCTAACCGTTTTGGTTTCGCCTTTTTTATCGTTTTTCGGAGCATTTTGTCCCTCAGAATATAAAATCCAACTGTTTATTTTGAAGGTTTTCTCTTTTAAAAATAAATATTTACTTTACACAAATTAAAAATAGTTAAATGTTTATTTGATTTTAAAATTTAAAATTTTATTACATTGATTATTTTTAATTTAGATAAAGGTAACAAATAAGTTAATAAAATTTTGCCTTATAACAACATCTAAATTAAAACGGAAAGAATAATCAGATTCGAAATGAAGTAAGGTGATGAATACATTGTTCGAGGTAGGATTATTTACACAAGTGGGATTTATTTCTCTTTCTTTCGGAGAACTTCTGCTAAACTTTACTTTTCATTTTTCTTTCTTTTACTTTACTTTGTTGGCCTGCTTGCCATTTTTTTAAAAAAATTCCACCCAGTTAAAACTATTTATTTACGGTTCCCAACATGTGGAACATGGATGATTTAGAAAAACGACAAATGCTTTTGTTTTCTTAACGTTTCCTTTAATGAATTAAATTAAATAATTTTTTTTTTGAACTGATTCTGAAATTATTATTTTTAAATAATTTGAATAGTAGGTTTTCATTTCTTTATCCAAGTCTCCTTCGAGCTACGTGAAGGGTATTAATGCGATTTGCTTTTTGAGAAAAATATAAATGGGAATTGATGACTAGATTATGTTGATTCCTGACCTCCAATAGAAATACCTCACATGAGGTTCTTGTGAATATATAAAAAAAGTAATCAAAATGAAGAAAGAAATAAAAATGAGTATATTTGTTATAAATCAATTGGTGGATGTCCATAACCGGCCCGATACATAACCGGTCCATAACCGGTCCGGTCCATAACCGGCCCATACATATAGAGAGAGACGGCCCAATCCTAGAGAGAGAGAGACGGCCACGAGACTTGGAAAGGAGAGAGAGGCGGCTACAACTTGTCTATTTCCTAATTCGTTTATGTTTATGATTTGTAATCTTTACTATTATTGTATTTCCATATATCTCTCTTGTAACTCCTATATAAAGACAACACTTATTCATTAATAATATACAGATACTTACAGCTCTAAATCCTCAAGTTTACAACACGTTATCAACACGATAGCCTCTAACACCCTGAGCCTAAAACCAAATCGCTAAAACCCTAAAACCCTAAATGAAAAGGAATCTGCCTCGGAACTTCGAAGAGGCTGTTCTCCCAAACCGTGAGGACCCAAAAAATGATCAAGATATCAAATCGAAGCCCTGGCCGAGACGAATCAGTCAGTGCAAACCGCTTGTCGATCTGACCACCGA
>NC_027755.1:24477892-24478478 GCF_000695525.1 Brassica oleracea var. oleracea
TAAAACCAAATCGCTAAAACCCTAAAACCCTAAATGAAAAGGAATCTGCCTCGGAACTTCGAAGAGACCGTTCTCCCAAACTGTGAGGACCCAAAAAATGATCAAGATATCAAATCGAAGCCCTGGCCGAGACGAATCAGTCAGTGCAAACCGCTTGTCGATCTGACCACCGATGTGCCCTCACGCACAGATACAGTGTGCGCCAATTTGTTTTGGAACCCTAATCCGAACCCGACGATACCGACGAACCCTAATCCGTTCGCGAATCCGTTCCAGCTCGTGTCCACCCGATCAGATCCAGCCCCAAGGCGTTCCTGATCCTAGACGAACTCAGCTCCATCCTACATCAAGGACAGCTCGCGATCCGATAGAAGCAGCTCGCGTCTCCAGGCCAGCTCGCGTCCCAGCCAGCTCGCGTCCCAGCCAGCTCGCGTCCCGATCGTGTCTAAGCTCGAGGTTCATTCTTGGTGGTCTGGTTTCTACAAACAACTAAACTAAAGGTATTTTGAATTCTAAGAACATAATGAATCGAATTTGGTTGATTGTAAAGAATGAAACCCTAAAATATAATCTCTAAGATGAAAGC
>NC_027755.1:24478498-24478683 GCF_000695525.1 Brassica oleracea var. oleracea
AGGATTGAAATTACACGACAAACTAAATGCATAAAAACGAACTAGTTAGCATCCATGGCCGTGCGGCTTGCTCATTGGCCGTGAGACATAGATCTTGGCTGTGAAGGCTTGTTTGACTGTTTGAACATAAAACCCTAATCGTTTAAACATTAAAAACTATTCCTAAAAGATCTAAAAATATTAAT
>NC_027755.1:24478793-24495480 GCF_000695525.1 Brassica oleracea var. oleracea
GGTGAGTGTATCACCAAGAACAATAATGCCAATGAAAAGGATCGTTACAGAGCCATCTTGATCATTCGTCATCATCTAGCTGAGAGTCTCAAGGATCAATACCTAACCATTGAGAATCCACTAGATCTTTGGAATGAATTGAAATCGAGATATGACCACCAGAGAACAGTGATCTTACCAAAAGCTCGATTTGATTGGACGAAACTGAGGATCCAAGACTATAAGTCTGTGGACGAATATAACTCTGCACTGTTTAAGATTGTTTCTAAAATGAAACTGTGTGGTGAAATTATTACGGAACAGGATATGCTTGAGAAAACCTTTTCCACTTTCCATGCAAGCAATGTGCTGTTACAACAACAGTACCGAGAGAAAGGTTTCAAAACCTATGCTAATCTTATTTCTTGTATCTTGCTCGCTGAGCAGAACAATGAATTACTAATGAGAAACAGTCAGATGAGACCACTTGGATCAGCTCCATTACCTGATGCACACGCTACAGAGAACAATATTGATAATCATCGAAATATATGATCTGACTATCCTAGGAACCTCTAGATACAATTTCACAAACGGTTGAATACCTTAAGAAAGAATTCGAGATGAAAGATCTCGGGAAAACAAAATTCTGTTTGGGATTACAACTTGAGTACATAAATGATGGGATCCTTGTGCATCAGATGGCATACACTGAAAAGGTACTCAAGAAATTCAATATGGCCAATTTCCATTCTCTGACCAGTCCCATGGTCGTGAGGTCTCTCGGCCTAGACACTGACCCATTCCGTCCCAAGATGGACGATGAAGATGACCTAGGTCCTGAAATGCCATATCTCAGTGTCATATGAGCTTTAATGTACTTGGCAACTCACACACACCCTGATATAAGCTTTGTCGTGAACCTACTATCTAGGTTTAGCTCATGTCCGACCCAGAGGCATTGGAATGGGATCAAACATGTTCTTCGTTACCTGCAAGGAACGAAAGACTTGGGTCTATATTATACTAACCATAACAAAGATGGTTTAGTTGGTTTTGCTGATGTTGGTTATTTATCAGATCCACATCAAGCTCGATCACAGACAGTATATGTCTTTACACATGGAGGTACGACCATATCATGGCGTTCCATGAAACAAACCATCACGGCCACTTCGTCTAATCACTCGGAAATCTTGGCCATACATGAGGCCAGCTGCGAGTGGATTTGGTTGAGGTCGATGACCTAACACGTCAGAGCTGATTGCAGGATGGCCGAGTGCAAAAAGCCAACCGTGATGTATGAGGACAAAGCTGCGTGCATTGCTCAGCTCAAGGACGGTTACATAAAAGGTGATAGGACAAAGCACATATTGCCTAAGTTCTTCTTTACTCACGAGCTTCAGAAAACCGGTGAGAAAACCGGTGAGGTCCAGGTCGTCCAAGTACGATCCAGTGACAATTCAGCTGACCTATTAATCAAGGCACTTCCTACCTGCACGTTCAGGAAGCTCACGCATCAGATTGGGATGCGTAGGCTGAAGGACCTCCACTGAGGTTCACATCAGGGGGAGGAGTTCGTGTTGTACTCTTTTTCCTTCATCATGGTTTTGTCCCACTGGGTTTTCCTGATAAGCTTTTAATGAGGCAACATTTAGCGTATTACAATCTCTGTATGGTTATGGCATCCAAGGGGAAGTGTTATAAATCAATTGGTGGATGTCCATAACCGGCCCGGTCCATAACCGGCCCATACACTTAGAGAGAGAGACGGTCCAACCCTTGAGAGAGAGAGAGGCGACCGCGAGACTTGGAGAGGAGAGAGAGGCGGCTACAACTTGCCTATTTCCTAATTCGTTTATGTTTATGATTTGTAATCTTTCCTATTATTGTATTTTTATTTATTTCTCTTGTAACCCCTATACAAAAGGAATACTTATTCATTAATAATAGACAGATACTTACAGTTCTAAATCCTTAAGTTTACAACAATATTAAACTTTTAAATTTTTTTTGAAAACTCTCCGAGGACATTTGTCTTATTGTAGGGGGTCTAATCTTAATTTTCTTAAACAAAATTTAAATATATGTCAAAATTATATTAACATATTAGTATTTTTTTTGTTTAAGAACTCTGCTAAGCTTTTATGTTTTTGTTTAAGAACTCTGCTAAGCTTCTATGCAATTAGAGGTTGCTTTTAGATTTATTTCTAAGCATTTTTAAGTTGTATATGTTTACTATAGCCAAAAATATAGTTTTGAAAATGTCATTATTCAAGAGGCGAATGCGGTGCTGGACCAACGGTGCTGATCCACTAACCTGATTAGGACAGAGAGATATTTTGAAAGATAAACCATTTTGGTTTGGATTACCAAAACTTAAACCAATATATATATTAGTTGGTAGGAGAAACTAGCCCAAGTGGTTTCCATTAAGTTGTTACCGAGTCACAACCAGAGATTTACCATGCCTCTCTTAATTGGAGTTAACCAACAAGTTAATCGAATAAGATACACTTGGACGAAAAAATCATGTACATGTGCTTATTTTAACAAAACGTATATGCGATCCAGTGTTGGGACTTGTAATTCAAGGAGCATGACGTAACTCGCATTCCTTGAGATTCATATCTCGTTGGAAACAAATGAATATGTGCTTGGAGTTGGCCAACATATCTTAGCAGTTCAGTTACAAAAAAAAAAAAAAAAAAAAAAAAACATATCTTAGCAGTGCCTATAGATTATAGAAAGATAGATTACATTTTACGGTTTTACCCATGCATACGGGAGTTGCGTGTTCGCTAAATTTAATCGAAATTGCATCTGCATCCGTTAATTAATGAAAAGGAATAAACTGCATGTGCTGTTGGGAACGCAGAAAAAAGATTTGTTAATTTGATAAACACATCGTTTTTTCTTTTTTCATTTCTGCTTTGGTATCTGATTCAATTTTTCCAACTAGTGATTGGAATATAGCACTAGTCAATGTACAAAAATAATAAAAGTGATTGGAATATTATTTTACTTTTACAATTTCTCTATATTATAATATTATATATTCAGACTCACCTCAAAATAATAATAATAAAAGAATAAATAATTGTCGGCTGCTAAACTGAAAAAGTGAGATGTACGAATACACAATCCGTGCGTACGTACGATATGCAAATGCAATGCGCCTACGTTCTTTTTGAACTAATGTGTCGCAGGCTCGCAGCTGAAAAGATTATATGAAGAAAGCATCTGAAAATGTCAATTTCTTAAGTAAAGATATGTATTTGGATATACTTAATTACCATCAAACTCTAACATTTTCATAGCCAGCTTTTAAACTAAACCATAAGTGCGTTTTCGTACACTTTTTTTTTGTCAACTCGTTTTCGTACACTTTCTATATACTATAATACAATACTAAAACTAAAATAATACATGCTATAATGAAATTATACTAAAACGTCTAAAGCATCTATAGCTTCTTCTTTTTTTTTGCTTAACACATCTATAGCTAATTGGAAACAAAACTTGGGTCCTACAATTACAAAACTTCGATGGCTAAATAACCAGATCAATGTTGGGGCCATTTCTTTGCTCGACCATGGTGGGAGGTGGCATGTGCAAAGTGGTGGAATTGTCATGATACGCCATTATCATAATCATATGGAATTTTTTTTTTGAACTAATATATGGCATTTTTGTTATGCATTATTATAGTGCCCACCGTCGATCTAAAATTATTGAAGTGGTCGGTCCACTCATGCGATGTTCCACCTGTTGGTGAAATTGATAATACACATTCGTTTAAAAAAATAATAATAATACACATTTGTTAGTCATATCCCTTGAGGAGATCTAATAAATACTTTTGTTTACTAATTTCTTATGTATTAAAAGGGAAGCACTGTAATAAATGCACTCACGCTATAATAAATATGTGTCAGCCTCACAATGATTTTACAATAAATATGCTAACGCGTTCACACTATATTCATAAATATGTTCACACTATGTACTTTGCGTTTTTTAATATAAAACTCACATACATGGTTCCAATAAAACTCTGAATTTTTCGGTTCGAATAAAAATAAATAACGAATCAAAAGCCAAATTGTATATATTATTTTATTGTTTACGGATAAAGTTGAGCAAAATATTCATAAATTTTGATTTGATTCGTTATCCATTTTGATTTGAATCAAAAAATCTGGATATCCGTAACTCTACGAAACAAATCAAATACTAAAATACAATATCTAAAAAAGAAGTAAATCACAAATACCAATATTTTTAGGAACATATATCTAATTCGATCTGTTATATGCATATATATATACATATATGTAAAGAATTATATATATACATTATATATTTTATACTTTATATTAGTTTTACAATATATTTATGAATTAAATTTATTATATTAGGTACAGCACCTTGTAACTAAGTATTCACCACAACTAAAGTATCTAATTTTTTTTTAAAGTTGAAATGTTTTTTCTTAATGCTTCTTTCACTATCGACCAAATTGTAGTGAAATACTAATTCACCACAAATGAAGAATCTATTTCTTTTGAAAGTTGAAATATCTTTTCTTAATGTTTCTTTCACTGCCGACCAAATTTTAGTGAAATAATTTGTCTTAATATTTTTCTTTTCTTTTTCTTAAATTATTATCTGTTTAGAAACTATAATATGAAACTATTGGTTTGACATGACGATCATCTAAAATTCATAACATGAAAAAATAAACAAATAATATTAATTTTTGGTTTTTACCGGAAAAAATGAAAAATCAAACATTTTGACCGAATAAACTAAAATGAATATTAATTTAAAATAATAGTTATATTCTAGAAGATTAAAAACCAAAAAAAAAAACTTAAAACCGAACCAATATCCAGATTAAACAGATTTAATGTCTTTTTATTAAAAATAACGAAACTAATAATCACATTCCGCGCAATTCGCGAGTTATTACCTAGTTAATAGTATTGTAAAATGTTATGGTGGAGTCGACAAGTTTCGAATCAATCCAACTTCCACGGGAGAATTGCCAAGTGTGACTCAAAACTTGGAGTCAAACCCAAAACAATACCCCAACTTGGGTCAAAGGCAAAAATAACCTAAAAGGCTATTGAAATTACAACTATCCCCTTGTGACCAAACAAAAAAACGGAATTTTTTTACGTTTCTACCCCTCGCAAGTCGTCTGTTTAGACGACTTGAAAATAAGTCGTCCAGACGACTTAACTGAAAGTCGTCTGGACAGTTAGTCTTAAATATAATTTAAAAATTTTGTAAAAAATATTTTGATAAGTGAAAAATGGGAATTATGTAATTAACATATGTCTTAGGAGGTATAAATTAAGATATAACAAATTTCAATTGTTTTCAGCATAGATGAGTGAAAGTAGTGAGTCATGATATTCTTTAGTTTATGTTTCATCAACATATGTTGTAGTATTGTATGTGTTCTTAGGGTTAGATTTTGGAAAGCATTAAAACCGTTTTTGAAAATTTTTAAAATTACTTATGCGTGTTCATTTCTGTGTATAGTAAACACTATTTAAGTATAATTTGATTTTATAACGTGGTTAGTTAGTTAATCTAGTCATTTTAGTTTAGGGGTTCATTTTAGGGTCTAGGACGACTTAATATTTTGTCGTCTGAAAACAGACGACTAAATATTAAGTCGTCTGTTGTACATTATCAGCCAGAATAAGTCGTCTAAACCGGACCAAACCTTAAAGTTTACCAATGTAATTTTAAAGCTAACCGGATTATTTACCCAATATATAAGGTGATTTTTATTTTTTTTGTTTCATTTTTCGCGAAATTCAGAAACCCTAACAGTTCTCCCTCTCAAAGGCGATTTCGAATTCCCACGATTTCCGAACAAACCATCGTTCTCAACATCGGCTATCTATCTCACTTCATTCTCACCGTTGTCGCCGCAGCTTCTTCTAACCCTAGCCGCGCCGATTCCTCTAAACCCTAGCGCCGCCGATTCCACTATTTCCGAACAAACCGTCGCCCTCGCCACCGTGGTCACCAACGTTCTAAACACTAGCGCCGCCGCTTCTTCTAAACCCTAGCGCCGCCGCTTCTTCTCTGTAAACCTTAGCGCCGTTTCTCTGTAAACCCTAACGCCGCTAAGTCATCAATCTCGAGGAAAAGATGAACATAAAACGTTGTCTCTATCAATTTACTCATTCTCACCGTTTCACGTTTATTTTTTCAGATCTATAACCGCAATGACGAGTACTCCAACTCCTTCTGCGACTGGAAGACTTGTAAGTAATTTAAGTCGTCTACTAAGTCGTCTGGACTTATATTGTTGTCTTTGATTATTTTGCAGACAAAAAGGATGGATATTCCAGAACTCCCCCGTAGGTTATACACATCAGGGGAAGAACCAGAAGCCCACAATAGCATTTCGTATCATACGGATAACAGCAAGTTGCATACTGCTCTTAGGAAAGCTCTTACTGATGACGAATTTGAAGAGCTCAAGGAGTCGAGTTTGGGAGTTTTCATCAAGTTCAAGGAGCAGGGATTTGGTTGGGCTTCAAGGCTGGTTCACTACATGCTCAGTTTCAAGCTGGACATTAAGAAGAAGTATGAGATGTGGTCTCTCGTTGGTCCAGAACCTTTGAGGTTTTCACTGTTAGAGTTTGAAAACCTCACTGGTCTAAACTGCGAGTACATCGAGGACCTTGAGACACCAAAATGTGACGTTACCCCAGAGATGGTTTCTTTCTGGGGGATGCTGGGAGTTCATCTGGAAGCTGGGCCAACTACTGATCAGATAATAGCAGCACTGAAGAGATGCGGGGATTGGTCCAGGGAAGATCGCAAGCGGCTCGCGTACCTCTCCATCTTCACTGGATTCATTGAAGGGAGAAAGTTTTCAACCGCTACACGATCTACTCTGGCAAGGCTAGTGATGGATTTAGAACGGTTTGAGAATTATCCATGGGGGAGAGTCGCGTTTAAGGTGCTGATGGACTCTTTGTGGAACAAAGAAATTGCTGGCTGTTACACCGTGGATGGGTTTATACAAGTTCTTCAGGTCTAGACGTACACAGCTATGCCGGAATTGGGTGCTAGTATTGGTGGTCCCAGAGCAGACAGTCCGTCTCCACCGATACTGGCTTACGAGGGCAGCAGAGGCCGCAGATCAATGAAAGCTGCTATCTTGAGTCAGGTATTTACTTCAATCCAAAAGACTGCGCAGACGACTTATTATAAGTCGTCTGGAAAGTCTTCCATCTGGACGACTTATTAGACGACTTATAATAAGGCGTCTGGAAAGTCTTCCCAGCTGGACGACTTATCGGACGACTTAATTAAGTCGTCTGGAAAGTCTTCCATCTGGACGACTTATTAGACGACTTATAATAAGGCGTCTGGAAAGTCTTCCCAGCTGGACGACTTATCGGACGACTTAATTAAGTCGTCTGGAAAGTCTTCCATCTGGACGACTTATTAGACGACTTATAATAAGGCGTCTGGAAAGTCTTCCCAGCTGGACGACTTATCGGACGACTTAATTAAGTCGTCTGGAAAGTCTTCCATCTGGACGACTTATTAGACGACTTATAATAAGGCGTCTGGAAAGTCTTCCCAGCTGGACGACTTATCGGACGACTTAATTAAGTCGTCTGGAAAGTCTTCCATCTGGACGACTTATTAGACGACTTATAATAAGGCGTCTGGAAAGTCTTCCCAGCTGGACGACTTATCGGACGACTTAATTAAGTCGTCTGGAAAGTCTTCCATCTGGACGACTTATTAGACGACTTATAATAAGGCGTCTGGAAAGTCTTCCCAGCTGGACGACTTATCGGACGACTTAATTAAGTCGTCTGGAAAGTCTTCCATCTGGACGACTTATTAGACGACTTATAATAAGGCGTCTGGAAAGTCTTCCCAGCTGGACGACTTATCGGACGACTTAATTAAGTCGTCTGGAAAGTCTTCCATCTGGACGACTTATTAGACGACTTATAATAAGGCGTCTGGAAAGTCTTCCCAGCTGGACGACTTATCGGACGACTTAATTAAGTCGTCTGGAAAGTCTTCCATCTGGACGACTTATTAGACGACTTATAATAAGGCGTCTGGAAAGTCTTCCCAGCTGGACGACTTATCGGACGACTTAATTAAGTCGTCTGGAAAGTCTTCCATCTGGACGACTTATTAGACGACTTATAATAAGGCGTCTGGAAAGTCTTCCCAGCTGGACGACTTATCGGACGACTTAATTAAGTCGTCTGGAAAGTCTTCCATCTGGACGACTTATTAGACGACTTATAATAAGGCGTCTGGAAAGTCTTCCCAGCTGGACGACTTATCGGACGACTTAATTAAGTCGTCTGGAAAGTCTTCCATCTGGACGACTTATTAGACGACTTATAATAAGGCGTCTGGAAAGTCTTCCCAGCTGGACGACTTATCGGACGACTTAATTAAGTCGTCTGGAAAGTCTTCCATCTGGACGACTTATTAGACGACTTATAATAAGGCGTCTGGAAAGTCTTCCCAGCTGGACGACTTATCGGACGACTTAATTAAGTCGTCTGGAAAGTCTTCCATCTGGACGACTTATTAGACGACTTATAATAAGGCGTCTGGAAAGTCTTCCCAGCTGGACGACTTATCGGACGACTTAATTAAGTCGTCTGGAAAGTCTTCCATCTGGACGACTTATTAGACGACTTATAATAAGGCGTCTGGAAAGTCTTCCCAGCTGGACGACTTATCGGACGACTTAATTAAGTCGTCTGGAAAGTCTTCCATCTGGACGACTTATTAGACGACTTATAATAAGGCGTCTGGAAAGTCTTCCCAGCTGGACGACTTATCGGACGACTTAATTAAGTCGTCTGGAAAGTCTTCCATCTGGACGACTTATTAGACGACTTATAATAAGGCGTCTGGAAAGTCTTCCCAGCTGGACGACTTATCGGACGACTTAATTAAGTCGTCTGGAAAGTCTTCCATCTGGACGACTTATTAGACGACTTATAATAAGGCGTCTGGAAAGTCTTCCCAGCTGGACGACTTATCGGACGACTTAATTAAGTCGTCTGGAAAGTCTTCCATCTGGACGACTTATTAGACGACTTATAATAAGGCGTCTGGAAAGTCTTCCCAGCTGGACGACTTATCGGACGACTTAATTAAGTCGTCTGGAAAGTCTTCCATCTGGACGACTTATTAGACGACTTATAATAAGGCGTCTGGAAAGTCTTCCCAGCTGGACGACTTATCGGACGACTTAATTAAGTCGTCTGGAAAGTCTTCCATCTGGACGACTTATTAGACGACTTATAATAAGGCGTCTGGAAAGTCTTCCCAGCTGGACGACTTATCGGACGACTTAATTAAGTCGTCTGGAAAGTCTTCCATCTGGACGACTTATTAGACGACTTATAATAAGGCGTCTGGAAAGTCTTCCCAGCTGGACGACTTATCGGACGACTTAATTAAGTCGTCTGGAAAGTCTTCCATCTGGACGACTTATTAGACGACTTATAATAAGGCGTCTGGAAAGTCTTCCCAGCTGGACGACTTATCGGACGACTTAATTAAGTCGTCTGGAAAGTCTTCCATCTGGACGACTTATTAGACGACTTATAATAAGGCGTCTGGAAAGTCTTCCCAGCTGGACGACTTATCGGACGACTTAATTAAGTCGTCTGGAAAGTCTTCCATCTGGACGACTTATTAGACGACTTATAATAAGGCGTCTGGAAAGTCTTCCCAGCTGGACGACTTATCGGACGACTTAATTAAGTCGTCTGGAAAGTCTTCCATCTGGACGACTTATTAGACGACTTATAATAAGGCGTCTGGAAAGTCTTCCCAGCTGGACGACTTATCGGACGACTTAATTAAGTCGTCTGGAAAGTCTTCCATCTGGACGACTTATTAGACGACTTATAATAAGGCGTCTGGAAAGTCTTCCCAGCTGGACGACTTATCGGACGACTTAATTAAGTCGTCTGGAAAGTCTTCCATCTGGACGACTTATTAGACGACTTATAATAAGGCGTCTGGAAAGTCTTCCCAGCTGGACGACTTATCGGACGACTTAATTAAGTCGTCTGGAAAGTCTTCCATCTGGACGACTTGCTTCTTTACTGTCTCAACCTCATCTTTTTCAAGTATTTACAATATTGCCACTGCAATGAATAGTGGCAACAACCTTGTACGAACTGTTTGGAGCTTTTATTGCCCTTTAATGCACGTAAATCTCTTTACACTCTCTCTGTTTCAATTGTTATGAACTAAAAACAACATTTCTTTCACTTTCTCTCTATATTCATCCAAAAAACTCAAGCTTTTGATTCAAAATATGGGCTATGGTTGACAGAGCCATATTTCTTTCGTTTTTACTTACGGTTGCTTTCGTTTGAGGTTCTGGGTGGTTGGAGAAGACCTTGTGTGCAAACGAAGTCATCTCACCTAGTTTAAGGTACGAATTTGAATTTTTTTTCAAGATCTGTTCGCGTAGAAGACTTACTAGTAAGTCATCTGTATGTAGAAGACTTACTGATGAGTCTTCTGGTCAAACGGACGACTTAAATTAAGTCGTCCAGCTTTGTTTGTTAAAAAAAAACACTTCAGACGACTTATATATACGTCGTCTATGAGAAACGGGCTAGTTTTGCATTTGACCGAATCGTGTCAGATCTTTGACTATTTCTGGACGACTTATAATTCAGTCGTCTCTGGGAAAGTTAAAATTTCAATATTTTATGAAAACTTGACGACTTACGTGTAAGTCGTCCTAGGTTAGTTTTGTAATTGAAAAATAAAACTTCATAATTTAACTTTAACCAGACGACTTAATATAAAGTCGTCCAGCTAAACGACTTAATTTAAGGTCGTCCGGGATAAGCAAGGTTTGACCAGAAAATTGGGAAAAATTCTGGACGACTTTGCTTTCCCCGGACGACTTTAAATTAAGTCTTCTGGAGGGACGACTTTATATTAAGTCGTCTGGTTAAAGTTAAATTATGAAGTTTTATTTTTCAATTACAAAACTAACCTAGGACGACTTACACGTAAGTCGTCAAGTTTTCATAAAATATTGAAATTTTAACTTTCCCAGAGACGACTGAATTATAAGTCGTCCAGAAATAGTCAAAGATCTGACACGATTCGGTCAAATGCAAAACTAGCCCGTTTCTCGTAGACGACGTATATATAAGTCGTCTGGAGTGTTTTTTTTTAACAAACAAAGCTGGACGACTTAATTTAAGTCTTCCGTTTGACCAGAAGACTCATCAGTAAGTCTTCTACATACAGATGACTTACTAGTAAGTCTTCTACGCGAACAGATCTTGAAAAAAAATTCAAATTCGTACCTTAAACTAGGTGAGATGACTTCGTTTGCACACAGTGTCTTCTCCAACCACCCAGAACCTCAAACGAAAGCAACCGTAAGTCAAAACGAAAGAAATATGGCTCTGTCAAAAGCTTGAGTTTTTTGGATGAATATAGAGAGAAAGTGAAAGAAATGTTGTTTTTAGTTCATAACAATTGAAACAGAGAGAGTGTAAAGAGATTTACGTGCATTAAAGGGCATTAAAAGCTCCAAACAGTTCGTACAAGGTTGTTGCCACTATTCATTGCAGTGGCAATATTGTAAATACTTGAAGAAGATGAGGTTGAGACAGTAAAGAAGCCATTTTCGAAAAAAAAAAAACAAAATGGTAATGGCATTTTCGTAGATAAAATGCAGGTGTGGGGTTAAAATCTCAAAAAAAAAAGGAGTCAAAAGAAAAAGTTAGTTTTCTGTTTGACTCCAAGTTTTGAGTCACTTTTGCAAAAAGCCCAACTTCCACCGATAACAGAAATCGGTTTCTAATTAATTCTGTCTAGTTAATAGAATGGTTGTGCAGTTAAGTAATAGTCAATATCGGAGACACAGTTTCTGGGATGCAAATGACAAATATGCCGGCTCATGGATATGGCGAAAGCTGTTAAAGCTTCGTGATGTAAGCAGCACACTTCCTTCGAGCAAGGATTGGGAATGGCAGATCAACCCTGTTTTGCTTTGACGATTGGCTACATATGGGGAAATTACTTGACATTGGAGGTCCATCCGGTACGCAAGTTCTGGGGATCCGCCGTTATGCCACAGTTGCAGAGGCTGCATCGTCTGGAAGGTGGAACATTAGTCGGAGTCGAGGCTATCACCTATGGGCGATGATAGATCGAATCCACTCTGTTCCGCCACCGGTAGATGAAGCTGAAGCAGACTGTTCTCTATGGCGTCATAGCGATGATGACTTCCGACCCGCTTTCTCTCCAACGAAGACATGGAACCTGACGAGGGAACACCATCATCGTGTGACCTAGAGCAAGCTCGTATGGTTTACACAGGCTGTTCCGCGTTTCTCGTTCATTACTTGGCTAGCTTTTAAAGATAAACTGTCCATTGGTGATCGCACTCGGAGTTGGGGTATTGTCCAATCGTGTCGTCTTTGCGGAGAGCCGAATGAGACGCGCGACCACCTCTTTTTTTTTTTTTGTAAAATGGCTTTCATATTAAAGTGCAAGAAACTACATAATATGAGTTTTTACTCATTAAGTTTGGTAAAGTTTGACACAAATCAAAGGGTATAGAGATCCTAGATAAAGATTCACATTTGAATCTTAGAAAACAAGATAGTTAAAGACATTAACTAGTGATTTTGGTTCCCTCGGCCACGATGACCTTTTTTACCTCTTCCACTAGCCCTTGTCCACCCCATATCTTGAACCTTTTGTGTTGGTTTTATAGTCCTTCCACCTCTAGTTATGGTGTAACTAGAGGAATCTCCAACCACATCAAAACCATTACCTTTCCCATATACAGGCGGAGTATCCTCTGTATGGAAGTTGTGATGATCAAGAGTGAAAGGAGAACGAGGATCAATTGATTGCTCAATTTTAGAAGTCTCAGAGTCTTCCAAAATGATAGAATGTGATGGAATGCTTTTCATAATATGTGACTGAACTGGCACAGCTTTCTCTGCTGCTAACAAGGGTAAAGTGTGATTAATCTGTGAGCAAGGGTCCGAGTGTACCTCATGCGAATGTGTAACCAGACTAGCAAATGCATCCTTAGGAGGAAGAGTGACCAATGGCTTTTTGAAAGTCTCATGTGTTTGCTGGGCAATGGGTGAGCGTGAACTTGGCTCCGGATGATCTACACCAGATGCAAAGGAATTTTGCAACAACTTAACAATGTCCACCATTGGGATCTCTTCATATATGACATGATGCTCTTTTGTAATATGAGCATTATCTTATGACTGAGGTGGTAATAAGCACCTCTTCTCCTTGTGTCCAAGTGCTCCACACCTTTCACAAGCACTAGGAATCCAAGAGTACTCAACTTCTACGAAATAGATATTACTTTGCTTGTCATCAAGTGCAATGAGCTTCGGGAATGGTTTATCTAACTCCACCTCAACTAGTACTTTTGCTTCCCCCATGTTGATTGGATCTAAACGGGGCTTGTGTGTAAGCATAGGCTCTCCCAAACCCGATGCTACGTGGCTGATTCCTAGTCTAGAGAAGCAAAAATCTGGAATATTCTTAAGCGTTACCCGCACCGGCAAGGTAGATATCTCGGGTGTTTTAAATGAGTCAACAGGATTCCAAGGAGCCATAAAGAGTAGACAATCATCAACATGCCACACGCCTCTTTGAATAACCCATTTACGAGTACTTTTCATGAGGAATATGGAATAAACATGACGAGTCTCCTAACTTTCGGCAGGAAATCTTACATTCCCGACCCCATAACCTATTCAGAACTGCATGGATAAGACCCCCAGGCGGATTTGAACACCTATGAAACTGTCCAACAACATATTCCTCCTTGTTCTCCGGTCCTAATCTAAGAACCTTTGCGGGAATTGTCACTTGAGGTGTACCGTCCGGACGATAAGTTGGTTCAGTAGCACGAAAAAGGTTTCTAGAAGACTGGTTCATGCGTCCAGCCCATGGGAATCGAAGACTACCATCTTCCTTAAGAGCTGGAGGCGGAATCGTTTTTACCGGTAGATGCGGCTTTGCTTGTTCAGGAAACAACCTTTGTCCTTTTTTGGTCTTGGGACCATTTACAATAGCCTCACCGATCGCCGGCCATAAGGAATCTATCTGACATTGAACCGCCTCAGAGACTCCAAGCTGAGGTGGAGGAGGAGTGAAGTGAAGAGGCTTGGACCACGCACCCAAAGACTGAAAAAAAGTATTTTTTTGTCCAGT
Organism: Brassica oleracea var. oleracea; assembly: GCF_000695525.1. Taxonomy (NCBI): domain Eukaryota; kingdom Viridiplantae; phylum Streptophyta; class Magnoliopsida; order Brassicales; family Brassicaceae; genus Brassica; species Brassica oleracea. The sequence continues at coordinate 24,493,044 of NC_027755.1, forward strand.
ATTCTCATTTTCATTAAGCTCATCCTTGTCATCTACACCAATTAAGTCAGAGCTTGCTGGTGGTGGAGCTTTGTCTACAATGACCTCATCGACGGCAACGACGAGAGACTCGTAGACGTCAGCGACGAGAGAGTCGTGGGCGAGATCGACGAGAGAGTCGTGAACGGCAGTGGCGAGAGAGTCGTGGACGGCAGTGGCGAGAGAGTCGTGGACTGCAGTGACGAGGGAGGAGTTATGGATGTCAGAGATGGTGGAGGAGTCGTGAGCGGCAGCAACCATAGAGGATTCCTGGTCGTGAGTCACAGAAGGTGGAACGACTGAAGATGTTGGTGGAGCGCCACTGTCGCCGAGAGGGGCGACTATCTTCAAATCATCCAGCGGACCCTCATTCTCACCATTTTCAGTCAGAGAAGTACCGGACTCTGTTTCAACCATAAGACCAGTCTGAGGATGCGGTGGAACGAGCTTCAACGCAGCCGGTGCTGAAGCTTCGTGAAGCGGGTTTGATGACCATCGTAGGGCCATCTAGGATTTGGAGTCGTAGCTTGTTTTTCATCAGATTCGACATCAACAACGGTGCCAGAGCTAGGTGGTTTGTTTGCATCAACTCGGGTAGTCGAAGCTTTAATGGTCATCTCCATGGTTGAAACAACTGAGCTTGAAGAAGACGCAGAGGTTCTGAAGTAGAGCACATAACTAGCCGGCGACGGTACTCGGCGGTGAGCTCGCCGATTGAGATTTGGACACAAAAATTAGGTCGCCTTTTTGTCGCGATTTTAGGGGCGCGTGACTTCATACGCGCCTTAGAATGAACCACCACCTCTTCTTCGCGTGTCCATTCTCGTACACGTTGTGGACCGAACTGGTGGGGTACCTTCTTGGCGCAAGGGCTACTCCGGACTGGACTGATACAGTATCTTTCGTCCTTTCCAGCAACGTCCCAGCACTAGATCTCCCCATATTACGTCTGGCGTTTCAGGCTACAATTCACACCATATGGCGGGAACACACGGAAGCACAAGAACGAGTATCGGTCTGTTTCTCAGCTTGTTGGATACGTTGAGAAAATAATACGGAACCGCCTCTCTTCACTTCGGCATAAGAACATTGTGCTCTACAGCAAACTGTCGCAGCGCTGGTTTGAGCGGCCTTCTTTCTACACGCCTCCTATTTTTTTTAAAAAGTTCTTAATTCCCCCCCCCCCCCCCCCCAAACTACTTTTTGTAGTATTCTTTTCTTTGTTGATAAATAAATTTTACTATTCAATAAAAAAAAATATCAGAGATCATTTTTCATTAGATTTATTATTTTCACAAATATATTTTGACACTTTTTCTTTATCACACAAAAATATTATTTTGAAATTTCAATGCAATTTACACTTTTTCTTCTGACAAAGTAAGTCGTCTGGACTTCATGGAAGTCCTTTGACGAAGTCTCCCTTTCATAATAGATCTAAGCGTTTTTGGTAAGTTCTTATGTCTGATTTTCCTTCATTTGGTATTTTCCCAAACTAAAACTCTCCAAACCCACTCTAATCTCTTTGACTTCAAAACACCAAACTTTATATGAATTTTTCAGTTTTGTCTCATGTCTTTCTTACTAATCTATCTTTTTTGCAGGTTTTTAATTAGATGGTACTCATCTTCCACTAATTTAAAGGTAGATCTATTATTTTTAGATATGTATTTTTGTGTGTTCTGTAAAGGTAGATTTATCTAATCTTCCACTCATTTTTCTGTTTTTAAGCCATTTGAACGTTTTTGAATATGCAGATTTTTTAGATCTGGATTTAATATGCAGATTTTTCAGATCTGGAAGACTTCTGGGACGACTTACTTGTTAGTCGTCTGGAAGTCGTCTGGAAGTCGTCTGAAATTCGTCTGGAAGTCGTCTAGAAGTCGTCTGGAAGTCATCTGGAAGTCGTCCGGAAGTCGTCTGAAAGTCGTCTGGACTTCCTAAAAGTCGTCTGGACTTCCTGTAAAGTCGTCTGGAAGTCGTTCTAACTTCCTAAAAGTCTTCTGACAAAGTCGTCTGAACTTGTTGGAAGTCTTCTGATGAAGTCTCCCTTTCATAACAGATCTTAGCGTTTTGGTAAGTTTTTATGTATGATTTTTCTTCATTTGGTAGCTTCCTGTTTTATAAAGGTCTTACTTTTTTCCCAAACTAAAACTCTCCAAACCCACTCTAATCTCTTTGACTTGAAAACACCAAACTTTATATGAATTTTATAGTTTTGTCTCATGTTTTTTTACTAATCTATCTTTTTTGCAGGTTTTTAATTAGATGGTACTCATCTTCCACTAATTTAAAGGTAGATCTATTATTTTTAGATATGTATTTTTGTGTGTTCTATAAATGTAGATTTATCTAATCTTCCACTCATTTTCTCTATTTTAAGTCATTTGAACGTTTTTGGATATGCAAGTTTTTCAGA
>NC_027755.1:24496840-24515058 GCF_000695525.1 Brassica oleracea var. oleracea
AAAAAAAAAAAAAAAAAAATTGATGCATTTTCGTAAATTATATGAACTTGTGGGGTGAATAGGTCAAAACCAATTTTCAAAAAAAAAGAGGTTAGTTTTGTGTTTGACTTTAAGTTGTAGGTCAATTTTGCAAAAAGCCCATTTTATAAATAATTTTATTTGTCTTAAATTTTTTAGTTAAGTAGATAATTATTATGAACATAAATACATTTCAATCACTATTTTAGTTTGCGTTAAAAATGAAGGGTATTTGTCAGTTTTGAAACTCACATGACATCTTCAAATCAATTCACGACAAACTTATTCGGGAAATTCAATTATATATGATAAAACGCATTCACGTTATCAAATATCTTGTATTATAAGTTTTAACATTTTCATTAGACTTCTTACCTTTTCGAATAGGACATGATAACCAAAAATAATAAAACAAAGTCGGTAAACTGAATAATGTCATGAGTTTTGCTGTATATGCATAAAGTTATATGATTTATGTATTTATTCGTTCTTATATATATGAACACGACCAACTCAAGATTTTTTTTTCCTCCCGACATTGTTGTGTTAAAATAAAAGAATATCAAGTGGGTAATATACAAACGAGGGGGATGATAACAACAAGTCATGATTAAGACAACCTGATTATGTTTGAATGATTAAAGCTGAGCCTAATTTATAAACATGAAAATGCTTACGATTTTTTTGTTTTATTTTTTGTGGGGATGTTTATGATGAATAAAAAGAAAATGACAACCAAAGGAAAACGATAATGTAATGTCCGCTTTTCTCCATTATTCACTACACCAATATTGCACTTTAACATTAAAATACTAGTGATATTGTTCACTACAACAATATTGCAAAAGTATCCAAATAGTACTTTTGGAGAAATATAACTAAACATAAAAAAATCGGAATTATTATAAAAAGAATTGAAATTTTATTGTATCGCAGAAATTTAAATAAGAGCGAAATTTTATATCCGTAGAAATAATAACACTGATAGAGAGAGTTTATTAGAAGTGAGAAGATCAGTTAAAGTGTGTATTACAACGAACGAAAACGTTCGTATATATAGAAAGAAATTTACTGTGCAAATAGTGCAGCAGACCCCACATCTTTATATTTTCAACAATTGCGGCTTTCATAACACTCCCCCTTGGGGACCGGTGTCACTATCCATTCTCGCTTAACGTCTTTGTTGCCTCGTTAAAAACTTTTTTTTGTAAAACCCAATGGGAAAAACCATAGTAAGGTAAAAAGAGTACAACCACGTAAGCTCCCCCTCGAATAAGCAGTCATAGATCCTTCTGATGACGCATTCCAATGTTATGGATGTGTTTTTTGAATACCGAGGTAGGTAGGGATTTTGTGAAGAGGTCGGCTGCATTGTCGCATGATCGAACATATCTTACTTTAATCTCTTTATTCTTCTCGAGCTCTTGAGTGTATGAGAAGAACTCCGGAGGTATATGTTTGGTTCTATCGCTTTTGATATATTCTTCATTCGTTTGAGCAACACATGCCGCATTATCTTCATATAGAATAGTTGGCTCCGTATTTTTGTCAATCCCACGGCTTGAACAGATGTGTCGGCTTATTGATCTTAGCCATACACGTTCTCTACTTGCTTCATGGAGTGCAATGATCTCAGCGTGATTTGAGGAAGTAGCAACAAGTGTCTGCTTCTGAGAACGCCAAGATATGGCGGTGCCTCCAATTGTAAAAACATATCCTGTCTGGGATCGAGCTTTGTGTGGATCTGACAAATAACTTGCATCTGCAAAACCAATCATTTGACCTTTCGAGTTTTTAGGATAAAACTAACCTAAATCAGTTGTTCCTTGAAGGTAACGAAAGACATGTTTAATTCCATTCCAATGTCTTCGCGTAGGAGACGAACTGAATCTCGCTAAAAGATTAATGGCAAAAGATATGTCAGGTCGAGTACAATTTGCAAGATACATAAGAGCTCCAATTCAACTTAAGTATGGAGTTTCAGGACCAAGTATTTCTTCATTTTCCTCAAATGGTCGAAACGGATCATTTTCAACATTAAGTGATCTAACGACCATCGGGGTGCTAAGAGGAGTTGCTTTATCCATGTTAAAGCGTTTCAATACTCGTTTGGTATATGTAGACTGGTGTACAAATATACCCTTTCGAGAATGCTCAATTTGTAATCCTAGACAATATTTTGTCTGCCCGAGATCTTTCATCTCAAATTCTCCTTTCAGATAGTTTGATGCCTTTTGGATTTCGTTTTGAGTTCCAATAATATTAAGATCATCAACGTACACCGCGATTATCACAAATCCGGATGTTGTTTTCTTTATGAAAACACAAGGGCATATAGGATCATTCGTGTATCCTTCTTTTGTTAAGTGTTCGCTGAGACGATTATACCACATTCGTCCAGATTGTTTTAACCCATATAATGATCTTTGCAATTTTATTGCACATAACTATTTAGGTTTGGAACTTAACGTTTCTGGCATTTTAAATCCATCTGGGATTCTCATATAGATATCAGTATCTAATGATCCATATAAATATGCCGTAACGACATCCATGAGACGCATTTCTAAATTTTCATTGGCCGCTAGGCTCATCAGGAATCTAAATGTGATTGCATCTATAACAGGAGAATAAGTTTCCTCATAATCAATTCCTGGCCTTTGAGAGAAACCTTGGGCTACGAGACGAGCTTTGTATCTTGTAATCTCGTTTTTCTCATTTCTTTTTCGGACAAACACCCATTTGTACCCAACTGGTTTTACATCTTTGGGTGTGAGCACAATAAGTCCGAATACATTTCGTTTGTTAAGCGAATCTAATTCGACTTGAATCGCATCTTTCCATTTTATCCAGTCATGTCTCTTTTGACATTCATATACAGACTTTGGTTCTGGATCTTCGTTTTCTTCATTTATTTCCTTTGCTAAAAGGTATGAGAAAACGTCATCAATATCATCCATCTCATTTCGTCTCCATATCTTTCCATTATGGATGTAATTGATAGAAATCTCATGATTTCCTTCAGATTAAAGATGCTTTATATTGTCATTAGATTCACAATTTTCTTCGTCCAAAATATTTTCTGTTATTTTGGGAGTATCATGCTTTTCACATTCCTTACGTTTTCTAGGAAGTTTATCCTTTGAACCAATAGGTCTACCGCGCTTTAAACGTGTTCCTGATTCACGTGTATCAACTGCCGTTCCACCATTTTGTGGTATTTCAATACGAGCAGGAGTATTTGCAGCGGGTATATGTGATTTAGTTACCATTTTGGTATCAGCAAATGCATCAGGTAGCTGATTTGCTATATTTTGTAAATGCATGATACATCGAACTTCTAGTTCTGACTGTTTCGTAGGAGGATCAAGGTGTAATAACGATGGTACACTCCATTTGATCTCTTTTCCTACTTGTTTATTGTCTCCCCCTAGAGTTGGGAATTCTTTCTCATTGAAATGACAATCGGCAAATCGTGCCGTAAACACATCACCAGTTTGTGGTTCTAGGTATCTTATTATTGATGGAGAATCATAGCCAATAGCACCACCGTAACGTACAAAGATGGGACCACAAAGACGGTTGGGAATATATATTGGCTATGATTCTCCATCAATAATAAGATACCTAGAACCACAAACTGGTGATGTGTTTACGGCACGATTTGCCGATTGTCATTTCAATGAGAAAGAATTCCCAACTCTAGGGGGAGACAATAAACAAGTAGGAAAAGAGATCAAATGGAGTGTACCATCGTTATTACACCTTGATCCTCCTACGAAACAGTCAGAACTAGAAGTTCGACGTATCATGCATTTACAAAATATAGCAAATCAGCTACCTGATGCATTTGCTGATACCAAAATGGTAACTAAATCACATATACCCGCTGCAAATACTCCTGCTCGTATTGAAATACCACAAAATGGTGGAACGGCAGTTGATACACGTGAATCAGGAACACGTTTAAAGCGCGGTAGACCTATTGGTTCAAAGGATAAACTTCCTAGAAAACGTAAGGAATGTGAAAAGCATGATACTCCCAAAATAACAGAAAATATTTTGGACGAAGAAAATTGTGAATCTAATGACAATATAAAGCATCTTGAATCTGAAGGAAATCATGAGATTTCTATCAATTACATCCATAATGGAAAGATATGGAAACGAAATGAGATGGATGATATTGATGACGTTTTCTCATACCTTTTAGCAAAGGAAATAAATGAAGAAAACGAAGATCCAGAACCAAAGTCTGTATATGAATGTCAAAAGAGACATGACTGGATAAAATGGAAAGATGCAATTCAAGTCGAATTAGATTCGCTTAACAAACGAAATGTATTCGGACCTATTGTGCTCACACCCAAAGATGTAAAACCAGTTGGGTACAAATGGGTATTTGTCCGAAAAAGAAATGAGAAAAACGAGATTACAAGATACAAAGCTCGTCTCGTAGCCCAAGGTTTCTCTCAAAGGCCAGGAATTGATTATGAGGAAACTTATTCTCCTGTCATGGACGCAATCACATTTAGATTCCTGATGAGCCTAGCGGCCAATGAAAATTTAGAAATGCGTCTCATGGATGTCGTTACGGCATATTTATATGGATCATTAGATACTGATATCTATATGAGAATCCCAGATGGATTTAAAATGCAATAATAAACAGAATATAAGGCGGCTCGGCCGACCAATAAATAATAAACAAAATATAAGGCGGCTTGGCCGACCAATAAATAAATTAAATTACTAGTAAATAATATAGACGGTATTCCGGCCATTATAACATGATATAAATAATAGCAGATGCGGTATACCGACCATTATAGCAGGGTATAAATGATACAAATAAATTTTACCAATTTAGAGAACGATCGTGCTGATAACGTGTTATAAAAAGAACTGGAATTTTATTGTATCGCAGAAATTTAAATAAAGACGAAATTTTATACCCGAAGAAATAATAACACTGATAGAGAGAGTTTATTAGAAGTGAGAAGAGAAGTTGAAGTGTGTATTACAACGAACGAAAATGTTTGTATATATATAAAGAAATTCATTGTGCAAATAGTACAGCGGGCCCCACATCTTTATATTTTCAACAATTGCGGCTTTCATAACAGGAACAACTATTTTGAAGAAAAAGAAATCAAAAGTCTACCATAGCACTCCTCCTTGAACAATAATTTTTTTTTTTTGTTAAAAAAGGGTTAAACCCGGGTCAATTAAAGACACAGACCTAACCCCTAGGTGGGAGGTGCAGCCCACGACAGACCCTCTCCCAGATTTTCATACGGACGTATCCGCAGCCGTGGTGAGCAAGACAATGTGACTTAGTTTCCGCAGTAGCAGGATCGAACCCGAAATGTGTTTGCATCCAAGGCCCGTCCACTACCACTGGACCACAAGGCCCGCTCAACGTGAACAATAAAATCCCAAGTGTAAACTACGAAACTGATGGCTCGAATATATATATGTATATCAAATATATATATATATATATATATAGGGTAAAACCCGCCTTACGGGCGGGTAATCATATGAAAATAATTAAAACATATTAATTAGTAAAATATAGTTAAAATAAAGTAATATTCTAATGAATATTTTTATATTCTTGTTAAAAATAAAAACATTTTTTAAAAATATTATGATGAAAATGTCATTATGTTTATTCTTTGATTATAATCAATAAGTTAAATAAATTTATCATACTATTTAGCTATATACCTTTTTAGTGAATTTTTTTAATCCAGATTTGGTTCCTGGGACATTGCCCGATTTATTTCAGTCGTAAAGCATTCTTGCCAAATGTGAATCAAACCCTAATGGTAGAAGATACCACAATTGACGCTTCGCAGTTAGTTATTAGTATATACTAGTGTACTCCCGTGCTATGCACGGGTCAAATCTATTAAATTTTAATTTATTTTATCATAATTTTAAATCATATAAATTTATAATTTTTTACACATCCTATAAACATTGTCACATAGGTAATATTTAAAAAAAAAATAAGCTGGAAACGGTTTACAGAATATCTAATGTTGTTTTAAAATAGATGTTTTAAAAGAATTTTGTTTTAAAAATAGATATGATGATATATGTTTGTAAGCATTTTATGTTATCTAATTGAGATATAAACAACATATAAAAACATTGTTAAGAAAAATTATACTTGATTTATTCAATTTTTATGTATTTGCATTGCAAATAAATCTTTCATAAAATATACTTTTGTATTTTGAATAAAAGTAATTTGAAAAACAATAAAATTATGATAAATTATGACATAGAAAAAAACAATTATTAAAAATAATATCAATATTTTGATGCTCCGGAAAAAAACACGTGTGAGATATTTCGCGTGAGTGAGTAGTTGAAATATACTAAGATATATTATGATTTTTAACTTACACATGAAACCATTTGAAAATAACCCACTATTTTTTAAAATTAATAGAATATGAACTTAGATTTCTTAAGAAAAAAAAAAGCAATTTGACAATAACTGACACGATTTTAAGATTAAATATGAACATAGATTTCACCCACTAAGCACCTTTATCTCACGTTGAACCCCTACACACCTTTATCTCATGTTTTGTCTTGTCGATGATTCATCAAATATTGAGATGGTTGAGCAGAGTTGCAGGTTTTTGTCATCTTCTTTAGCATTTGTTCTCTCCATCTATAGAAAATATGCAGTAGAATATTTTAAAATATAATTGAGAGAAACATATTCAAAAATTGATATCTAGATTTATATTATAAGCCAAAGAAAACTCACATTGATTATGGTTGCACATAGATAAGATTGATAACATACACTTTTATATTACTGTTGCAAGAAACATAAATTTGATAACAATGAAACACCTACTTCTTCCTTTGATAACGTGATGCAGTTCTTCATTTTGATAATTTAACAACAAATGAAAACCAAAAAAATATTGAAGAGGCCGGGGTATACATTTTGTTTGTCGGAGACGCAAAGTAAAAAAACATAGTAGAGTAGGTTTGCAATTTGTATAGAAGATGAAGAAAACCGTTTAAGAGTATGCAAGTTAACATGGGTTTAGATTTTTGAGAAAAAATAGGAAGAAGAGTAGTTGAAAATCTGAATTACATAAAAGTTAGGATGCAAAAAGAAATTCAATTCTTTTTTGTTTTTTTTTTTTAAAGTTTTTTCACATGGCAGTATTTGATTCGCTAGACGACTTGCGATTTAGTATATAAAGGATTTATTTTGATGACATAACATTTAAACCATACATATAGTATTTAATATTTAATCTGTTTTTAGCAAATAATACTCATCTTACTATATAAAGTAGACATTCATTATTTTTTGGTGAAGCCACTTCATCAAATATGAGGAAGTATAAAAGAGATATTAAATTAGAACGTAGTGAGTTTCGTGGATTGGTGGAAATAATGAAAAGAATTATTGATTGGTGTGAATACAGAGTGAAATATTATTACTATATAAAATAACATTCATTCTCTCCTGGTGAAGCCACCTCATCAAATAGGAAGAAGTATAAAAGAGATATTAAATTAGGACGCAGTGGGTTTCGTGGATTGGAGGAAATAATGAGAAGAATAATTGCTTGGTGTGAATATAGAGTGAATACGTTTCAGTGGAAGTTGTGGAGAGCCGACAAGAGTTAGGGTAAGTGATTCGACGATGGTAAAAGATAGGTTAAGATGTGTTAGTTGGACTTAGAAAATATGACCCAAATATAAAGTCAAATGAAAAACAATTTTTTTAAGACAGAAACACGTGGCATCTTCTTCTTCTCTTATTTGATGAGGTGGTTTCACCAAAAAAGAACGAATGTCTACTTTATATAGCAAGATATATATATCCAAAACTTATCGAAGCCAAATACACAAGTCAGCATTGTGCACCAGCCGCCAAGAACGCACTTCCAGGCTGACGGTTAGCCAACTGACCGTGGCAACACATAAACTTGGCATTCAAGCCATCATGAACAATCCTCTTCCCTTGCCTTAGCTTAGTAGTAATCAGCACGGTTAAACTTTGTGAATACCCTACAAAATTTACAAACTAAAACATCAACAAGAAGCCTTTTGCATACCCAAAATGAAGCTGACTAGTGTCAATACAATCAGACCATCCATTTGCAAAAGAAGAAGAAGAAAAAATCTTGTATTTACCTTTGTTCAGTAAACCAATCTTGATTGATTTGCAAGGAAGTTTATAGAAGATTAGACATGACAATTTGCTTGTCTTTTTCTCACATTAACATAAAATTTTCCGATTAATTCACATATATACTAAGGTACTCGAGTAGTCAAACTCCAAACAGTAAAATAAATACTCACCGCGGCGTATATAAAATTTAAATAAGAAACCCGTAAATAAAAATCTAGGGAAGTTTTAACTTATGTGCTACATCAGGTCTTCTCACCCACGCTAGACCTCACCCACGCTGAGCCTCTTCTTTTTGCTCTTATTGCTTTGATTGTTTGCTGTTGTAGATCCATGTAACCTAGGGCCTCTCTTTCGTCCGGTTAACCGCAGGGCCGACCATGAGCCATGCTAAGTGAAACATTTGCTACATGCTCCTAAATTTTTTGTAAAAACTTAAATACAAATAGGTCCCTAACCAATTTTTTAGGCCTCTAAATTTGTAAAAGGAAAAAACTATACATAGGCCCCCAAAATTTCAGGGCCGGCTTGGTTAACCGAAATGTGTAAGTTCGCCGGATCACTCTTTTTGAGGAAGATGAATATATAATATTTTAAACTTTTTTTTGAAAAAAAAACTTATGTGGGCTTGTAATTTGAACCGTAGTAGTAGGAAGATGAAGAGGCCCATTATGTGACTTACAAGGCCCAAATGAGTCTAGGTTAGGCTTTGTCGTCTCCCTCTTATATTATCTCCGTCGCAAGAGAACCCCAAGAGGAGAAAGAGCGGCGAAGAAAATGGTGCAGCGTCTTGTATACCGGTCGCGACACAGCTACGCCACCAAATCGAACCAGCACCGTATCGTCAAAACTCCTGGAGGCAAATTGGTGTATCAAACCACCAAGAAGAGAGCCAGTGGCCCCAAATGCCCTGTTACAGGCAAGCGTATCCATGGAGTAAGTCTTTGATTCATGCAAGATTTGATCTTTAGATGAGAGTTGAAATGAAGTTGATGTCTTTGATTGTTGATCAGTCTGTAGAATTAGGAAACCATGTAACTTGGTTGAAATAGTGTCGTGCTTATTGACGGTCTTGTGCTGGTTAGACAAACATCCATCAGTACATAACATATTCATAAGCTAAAGTGTTCGTGCCACTTTGTCTTTCAAGTTGTCCCTCCCTAATTACATAAGGGATTACTATCCACCCGTGGCAGAAATTTTTAATCTTTTTAATAAGTATATTTTACTGTGAGTGTAACTACGTTATAATGGGTTTTACATTTTTATTTCAGATTCCTCACTTGAGGCCTACAGAATACAAGAGGTCTAGGTTATCAAGAAACAGGAGGACTGTGAACCGTGCTTATGGTGGAGTCTTGTCTGCTTTGGCAGTCAGGGAAAGGTTTGTTTGTTTAACCTATAAGTCATATGTTTGTATTACAGAACTTGAGAGTTTGCTAAACTCAGTGGTGTGTGTGTTTTTGGATTTTTACAGGATCGTACGAGCATTTCTTGTTGAAGAGCAGAAGATCGTGAAGAAAGTTTTGAAACTCCAAAAGGCTAAGGAGAAAGTAGCTACCAAGGCTTGAGGGTTTTACGTTTTTTATTTTATTTTGGGGATACATCTTTTTCACTTATCTTTGTCTCTGACATTATAAATTACATACATTTTTACCTGTCCTAGTGTCTTTTACATTTTAGTTTGATTGACACTTATAAGTACGTAGTGCCATTGCTGATATATAGAATGAACTCGAGCATCATACACTATGAACATCTTCCTTCCCGAGTAATATCTGTCTGGTTCTAATTTTTTTGGGCAGACTAAAACTGGTAAACCTCTGAAGTAAGGCCAACAAATGCCTTCTATTTGACTGCAACTTTGGACATGGTTCTGAAAGTTCTATTGGATCAGGCTCAACTTCATCAATGGCCATTCGTTCAGCAGTTCATGAAATTTTTTCTTTTTAATAAAAATTGAATATATTAGCAGAAGTAGCTTGGGCGTTCGGGTACCTGTTGGCGTTCGGGTCGGGTTTTTCGGATTTCGGTTCTCTTTTATAACACCTCCTAGGTCCCATTCTAGTAAATTTGCAAGTACGGGTCGAGTTCGGATATAACACATCGGGTTCGGATCGGTTTTGTATCACATCATAGAACCCATAAAGTAATCATATATCATTCAGATTCGGGTTATATCGGATCGGTTCGGATATACCTGAAATAAAATCTAAAATTTAAAAGTAAAACATAAGAAATATATATTTATTTATATATAATTAAGTATTTAAGGTAGTTATTTAAAATTTAAATACTTATTGTTAGACAACATATCAAAATAAATATGAAATTGAATATTTGAAGTATATATTCATGTTTCATATAATTATATTGTATATTATTTTGGACATTCAGATCGGTTTCTTCGGATATTTTTTCGGATTTTTCGATTTTTTCGGTTTTTCGGGTTACCCGTTCGGGTTTGGTTAATAACACTTCGGGTTCGGATATGTTTTGTACCACCTTACAAGATCCATTCAGATAATTTTTACATTTCGGACCGGATATGGATCAGGTTTTTCGGTTCGGATTCGGTTCGGATTTCGGGTTACGGATATTACGCTCAGGCCTAACCAGAAGTAAATAGTTCATGGAAACTACACCCCAACATTTCTTGTGAATTGCCGAACCATTTTTGGCATACACTTATTGTCATTTTGAATGTTCCTACTTCTTTATGCTATAACTATATATTCCAATTTTGTTTTGTTTGCAATATTTCAGTAACAATTCTGTATTTTATTGTGGTCATTCTGACTTTTCAGCTCTAGAAAAGATTTGTTTTTGGTACTATATCAATATAAAGGTTTGTTTGGGCTTCGTTATATGTTTAAGGTTTTTCTTTCGTTTAATTTAGTTTTTTGTTTATATCCTCCACTCGAGTCAATCCTACACTAAATTGTGTGAAATAAAACACTCAACGAAGCATAATTGATAATGGTTTAATTTCATTGCATCAGCTAGTGAAAGAGAGAAAACCTACAAAGGGAACAACCTAGCTTAGAAAGCCAAGGCAAGAAGGCAAAGACATGAAATCGACCCACATCAATCAAGTTGTGGAGAAACAATTTGCCAATTCGCCATTAGACAAAGAGGAATAATAACTCTCCAACAATGTCATGTTATGTTTCACGTCTTGATAATGATAATCTTCATTGCAACCACCCAGGTTCTTTATTTCCCCATTTCCTTCGAGTCCCTTCTCTTGATACTCTTGTGGTAGGCTTACAAGCGCGGGACACTGCTCTTGAGCCAACATCACGCTTAGGTCGATCTGGCTTGTGCATTCTCCCAACAAGGCACAATCTGATGAAGACATGTTTACGAGAAACGAGGGGGATTCATTAGGTGAGGCAAGCCTTGGAAACTGAGGCTGTGTTTCTTGTGTGGCAAGAAAGAGATTAGTGAGGTGTTGATGGTCTAGACATGAAACAGGATTGAAAACGTTGGTGGTTTCCTCGTAGGAAGTGAAATCCAAGTAAGAGAATGGATTTATAGTGGCAACATGAGAAGTTGGACTAGTACTAGTTTTGGGAGTACTGCTCATATTCTCATGATGAAACTGGAAGTGAGAGCTAGTTTTGAGGATCTTGTCTGAAGAAAAGTGTGATGTGTTTGATAGCTTTTGGTCGGACGACATTGTGTCTATGCTTGTCTCTGATGGCAACGAGGAAACAAATGAGTGAGGCATAGCTCTTAGGGTCGTTGTGTTTGTCTTTTTGAAGATTCTGCATATAGCCCACGAATCCTGCAGAAATCCACATTATTTTGTATAAGTAACAAATATTAAGTTGTTTAATCTATAACAAAATAAGAGTCAAATCATTTCAAGCAAAAACATTTGCGGTATGTAATATGGTTTTTTTTTCATATATATATATATATATATATATATTGCAACATGTGTTTTCATATTTATAAGAAAAGATAATATATTGCACTTTTTATGTTTTGCGTTTGAGTTGAAATTTTAAGAAGATGTTTTGTAAAACCTCATTGTTATTAAAAAGGATTTTAGTAGGCACGAAAATGAGTTTTACATCAAAGGGAAAAGTTAGAAAAAAGAGTGACTCCAGAAAAATATAAAAACCATATATTCACATCTCTCGTATTTGTCTATAAATCAAACTTATAACTTCATTTGCTTTCTCAATGCAATACATAAATACATAGTTTAGTTCAACTCACTAGCTACTTTGAGAAACAAATGCACCAGATTCAAGACATAATATATTATTTACACATTGAAAATTTATTCTCAAAAGACTTCTAACCAAATCTTTCAATCTTAATAATTAAATATAGTACTCTTAGTCGTCTCCATAACTTTTTCTCTTTCCAAATAAATCAAATCTAGACAAATCATTGAGTTAATGTCAGCATGTATAGATGAAGTTAACGTGAGCTTACGTTTGGAGAGACAGGCGAATCAAAGAACCTCTTAGTAGAAGGAGATGGCACAGAGAGCGAAGGCATACGAAACTCATGCATCATCCAATCAGTCTTAACTCCTTTTGCAGCTCTGCCTTTGTAGAACACTAGTGACTTCTTTAAACCTATGCATTTGTTTCCTTCCGACGAGTATATAGGCCTGTCCGTTCCCGTGGCTTTCCAGAAACCGGCTCCAGTCACTCGGTTCGGCCTCGAACTGTTCCTATACTTCCTGTCCCTCGGACAATAAAAGTACCATTCTTTTTCACCCGTGGCAAACTCTACAATATTGATTCACAACAACAAAAATAACAAACAGATTTGCTTAGAAATTATTCCATTATATTATACGTAAACAAAGAATATGAGATATAGTATGAAAAATAAAAATTATATACTTGGAAGATCCCAGGGGTCGTATTTGTAGATATCGAGTTGTCGTATGAGTTCAATGGAGAGAGGATTGTGTTGAACCTTCCGCTTCAAGTAGAAGCTTACAAGCTCTTCGTCGGTTGGATGAAACCTAAACCCGGGCAACAATACTTCCTCCATTTTCTGATCACCATCGTTGTTTCTCTCTTCCATTTTTCCTTAAAACCCTAAAAACAAAAGGAGTTAGAGAAAGAAACCTAAACTGGAAAAATATTGACTCTGGTAGAGAAGTGGAAGTGAAGTGATTTAGCTTAAGGTGAAATCAATTTATGCTTCCTTGCGAGGGGTCTGAACCCGAAGGATCAGCCGCCATTTCAGCTGAGTTTTTTATTCCATTTTTTCTTTTTGAATTAATCTCCCAAGAAAGTTTGTTTGAATACTTCTTTGGTTTTACTTCAAGACAATTTAAAAAAAAATGGAGCTGAGGGAAAAGGTTATAAACACGAGGACAAGCGCAAGAAAAACAAATGAAAAAACGTAGTATTATACTTTATACAATCTGTATTTCTTACATATTACTATTACGTAAAATACGTATATATCAATACGTACAAATGAAATTAAACATTGTCATTACTTCAAGAATAATCAGCATCTCATGTAGTCATGTACGCATATACACACGCACGTACATGTAACGTAGACACACATGGACCACGACGTCAGGAAGTTCATGAAATTTTCGTCACCCCGTATTTATACTAGTGTGTGTTTGAATGTATGTAATTTATCAGTACTAGTTATGAACGAAGATGAAAAATTATTAAAGACCAATTAAGAACCGCTTTAATATTGTCGCTTCGGTTTGAAGTCTTTTAATTAATAAAAGGAAACAAGGGCCGATCGAGGCCAGCTGCCACTACAAAAAGATTCGAAATTAATTCAATCGTACTAATAAAAATATTACTAATCAATTGCCTTCAGGTTTCTAATTAAGACTAAACTGCGAATTTTTTAAAAATCTTTACAGTTTCTATTCCATTCCACATCACAGTTTCTATTCCCACTGACCAATGTCAGAAGATTACAAATAAAAACTTTTAGTTAAACTTAAAAAGATAGCTTAATGGGCTTATGTGGCCAATGCCCAATGGGATCAATGACATTACCTTAATTTACCGTTTCACCCTTTCATTCGATTTGACTAAATGTCTGAAAGATTCTGTTGGCTTTGACCTTTTTAGAAACTTCTGCGTTTAGGATTGTCCAACCGACAACTCTTATATTTTGACTCAAATCCTCTTAAGGAAAGACTTTATGAAATTAGTTGAAGGGGTCGACTTTTACGTATATTTTTAATTCAAGAATCTAACTTCACAAAGTTCATTATCGCAATATTTGCATATATTATTCAGTCGAAAAAAAAACATTTGCATATATTAAGATTTTTTTTTTTTGATCCGACGATCGTGGTCAACCGACTAATACCACGAAGTCCACGGCAGTCCACGTATTCTTGCGATTTAACGCTAGCCCGGATGGCCAGCGGGAATCGAACCCGGGACCGTATTTGGGCCGAAGCTCCCTCAAGTACCACTAGGCTAACTCCGCTAGTTCACTAGAGTAATTAGCTGTACGCAGAGTACCATCCCGTTTGCAACTATATATATTCAGCTAAAAATATATATATATCAAGGATTATCAAACTAAGAATGCTCTCACATTGGTGTTATTCAGAAGAATAAATCAAATACATTGGTTTATTCATTGACCTGTAAATTAAGTGTTATTCTTTTAATTCTATTGTTTGACATACCTTTTCATAAGCAATTTATCTTTGAGGTAAATTTCAACTGTATCTAAACTTCAACTGTGTGTCATCCTGAGTTCAGCAAAAAAAAAAAAAAAAACTTGTGTGTCATCCTGTCATTCTGAGTTTAGCAACAAAAAAAAAACTATGCCATCATGTAAGGCTGTAATATGGGTCGCTCCGGCATATGTGTATACTTATCGGCTTACTCCAATAGGCAATAGCTTCTAGTTGACGGAGACTACGGTGACTTTGATGAAGCGCAAAGAATAAATCTATTTATATATATGATTCACTCAGCCTGTAACTATATAAGATATTGTGTACTTTTGATTGAAATGTTGTGATGGGCAAAATGAATTATTTTCGGTAGAGTAAAAACATTGTCACTAAGTCCCTAGATATACGAGGGCCGATCAGATAGATGATAGGGTTTATAAACAAAAGTATTTAAACTAACATTTGTATTTCTAATTTTATCTTGAAGACGTTTCACAAAACTGAATGATAATTTAACGAAATCCGATTTTTAGATTTCACTAAGCCAGTTTACACTAATCCCAAGGCTAACATGCATCTACTAATATCGGCAGTAAGATGTAACTAATCCTCTACATCCACTCATTTGACCAAATTAACTACCTAAAAACTACACAATCACATTCTTTTTTATATAGTTTGCGCTGCACGTAGCAATCCTATTAGACTTAGTAAATTAAAATTGCTACAAGAAGTGAATTCAGTTAGGGTTTAAAATTTATGTTGTTAAAGTAAACACACGCACAATCCATATATATTTATACGTATGCTGGCATGCTGCCTCCATATAAACGTGTCTTCAAGAAACGATAAGCATCTCCAAAGTTCGAAGTAGGGGAAACTAAAATCGTAAAGGACTTCAGGAGTAATAATAAATCTTAATTAGTTCTGAAGTACTATAGTAAATGCAAAATAGGTTATAATATTACCGGGTACGCGGTTAATTAAACAGGTAACATTAACTAGATGTGTGTAGCATTTATATAACAAAAGTCAAATTTACTCGAATTTCTTGTTGGTTTTTGAAATACCGAATACCAAAGTATAGAATTTCTCAACCTTTTCTTGCTTTTGGTAAAATTCAATCTTAATTTATTTAATCATTCTTGTGTATGTACAAGTACCGTCAATTATCTTTTTTACTACACCGTCAAATGGAGTAGTAATTTATCGGTTTCCGGAAGTCTGGTCATATAATTTATTAGCTGCTAATTGACAAGGCAAATAGAATTTATATGAAATTGATGTTGATTACCTAGAACGGCACAGATTTATAATTAATATCACTACCAGTCTACCAGTAAAGTGGTGATTACTCACAGAAGGGATAAAATACAAAACGATGACTTCACGAAAGAGAATGAGTTTGATTTATGGAGATATAACGTAGATATGATATTTGTTGTTCTGTCCCTACTAGATGTATTTTTTTTGTAACTTAAGTCCCTACTAGATGTATTTGTCACTAATGAAACATATATTAGTTTTTCGCAACCATAGATGTAATAACTACATAGTCGATCCATATTAAGTTAAATGTTTTGGATTTTCGTATTGTTATACATATGCTTACAGTCTTTTCCATCAAACTAGTAGATTCAAGTCTTTAGTTTTATTTGTCGAATTTTATAGGTACCTTTTATTAAATCATTTAGCTCTGTATGAATATTTCTTAAGAAGTGATCCAATAATTATTCAAACAGGTTACTGACTAAGCGCATCACAGTTATTTTGGAACGTCAGATGCATTTTGTGAAGTGTCTCATACTGGAATGTTTACATTCAAAATTTCAAAACGGATACTAGATTGATAAATATATCTTACCCGCGCATAAAAAAAATACTTTTAGAAGTTCCAACAATGCGTTTTGACCTCAACAAACTAGGGCATCAACAAGGCAAAATATAAAAATATAACTTGTGAAAAACTGGAAAAATAGAATGTATCTCGATGGTCCTGCTTCACCTGAGTTTAATTTTTGGTACCGACTCCAAAACCAGATCGCACTATAGGCACAAGTCTAAATTCATAGGTAGGAAAGAAAATTCATAGGTAGGCTATATACGTCAAACCCAATGAAATTCCAAAAAGCCAAGTTTCCTCGGTTTATACCCGTTTTGTCTCTCTTTTAGGTTTGACTCTTTTTGGTTTTTACTTCCCAAGCGTGTGCACTTGTTATTAGAGATATATTTTCTCCTTAACTTTTAAAGAAAATGTATAGTTTAGTTATTTATATAAGAAAAAATATTAGTCAAAAGTTCAAAGTCTTCAGCCCAAGCATCAATACCTGTCTTCGTGGACATAAGGACATCAGCAACCGAACCTGTGCACAAATTGTTAGAAATAGTAATTAAAATTTTTTTATTGTTATTTATTTATTTTTAAGCTGAAAAAAAAGATAATTATTCGAGTTCCACAAACAGTAACGATATTGCATAAGAATGAATCCTTAAGCAAGGATTATTTGAAACTTTGGTGACACAAAAACCTAAAAACACGGACTCCACATAATTATTTTATTATTTTTTGAACAGTTAAGAATTATTTTAAATCCTGCGTTGCAGATGCTCTAATTAACGCTCTTTCTAGGTGATACTAGTTGACTGCATTGTATGTGTGGTTTAATCTCTGTAGAGGTAAAAATCATGTAATTCCCAGTTGGTTAATGAAAATTGTAGTTGAGCCAAAAAAAAAAAATTAACCCTCTTCACCACAGTTAATTAATCATGTCTCTCGCCTTGTAATTTTTATATCTGGAAAAAATCGTACGTAATGTTTGTATCATATTTCTCTAACTAAGGTTAATCATGTCATGTCTCTCGCCTTCTAATTTTTATATTTGACCAAACTCGTTAATTTCGGTCATTACGTAATGTTTATATCATATTTGTCCAACTAGGGTTCACGCACGGATGAGCAAACACTACAAGAAAACACGGTTTTAGCAAGGAAATTTAACGAGGAAAATTAATCCTCGTGAAATTACGTTGACTTAACGATGAAATTGCGAGGAAATAAAGTTTCCTCGTAACGGCCTTGTAAAATACCGAGTAAAGCGATTCCTCGTAAAATCGTCGTAAGTTGACGTGGTTATTCCGAGAAAAATGTGTTTCGTCGCAAATTCGTCGTAAGATTAGCATGATTTTTACGAGGAAATAACTTACGAGGAAAGAACGAG
This sequence comes from Brassica oleracea var. oleracea, assembly GCF_000695525.1. Lineage (NCBI taxonomy): Eukaryota > Viridiplantae > Streptophyta > Magnoliopsida > Brassicales > Brassicaceae > Brassica > Brassica oleracea. Next base: position 24,514,914 of record NC_027755.1, read on the forward strand.
AAATCCACCAACTTAACACGTTTTTTTTGCAACCAACCTAATATTTCGTCGTAAATTCCTAGCAAAATTCAACTACCAGATTCGAAAATTTTCTATAAATATGGAGGTTTGAACATAATTTTAAGCACACCAACAAGAAAAAAAA
>NC_027755.1:24519150-24534785 GCF_000695525.1 Brassica oleracea var. oleracea
AAAACTTATTTATATATTATATAATTTCATTTTGATTCGGCCAAAAAAAAATTTTCTATTCGATTTAATTTCAATTAAAATTTTATTAATAAATTAAATAAATATAATTTTTATTTTATTTTTATTTATAAATTCAGTAAATAGAAAACAAAGTAATTTCGTAGCTAATTCCCGATGTATTAACGAGGAAAATTAACGACAAAATCTCGAGGAACTATTAACGAGGATTTTACGTGGATTCGTTTTCGTATACTTTACGATTCTATTACGACGAATTACTTTCGTGTTATTTACGTTTTTATTACGACGAATATATTTAGAGGTTTTTGCGGGTCTTTTACGACGAATCCTTTTCGAGTTACTTACGAGGAAACACAACGACCGCATTACGTGGAAACCCCACGTGGTCTTTTCGACGAAACCTTAATTCTTTTTTACGAGGAAAATATAACCTCGCTAATGAACGAGAAAATGGCGACGAATCTTCTCTTACGACAAACATTTAACGACGAAACGCCTTGCACCGCCATTTCCTCGTAACCCTTCTTTTACGAGGAAATAACGAGGATTTTGGCCGTCGCTATACTTGTATTTTTTTGTAGTGAAATGAGAGAAATAGTATGTCATCATATCATATATAGTCTCAATATTATTAGAATATCCAGTTGAACATTATTGATTGTCGCCTATCTTATCTTGGTTTAGATTAAAGTGTCAGTTTAAGGTACTTAATTAAAGGAAAAAGTTATTGTATATGTAAGATGTTTCCTCATTCGAAAATATGTTTCCACTATGTTTCATCTAACCGCCTTTTGTAAGACGTTCGGATGTGTGCCATTTTTCACGATAAGATCATTGTTTCAGTCTCTTGGGCCTATAAGTTGTGAGTTCATGCCCGACAGAAAGTACAAGTTGTGAGTTCTTCTAAAGACCGGTATTGGGCCTTCACTATGTTTAGTCACTAGTCAGCAATGAGTCCAGACTTGTCAGTTTCGTCAGCTTTTATTGTTTCAATCGGTTCCAACCATGTTCGATGATATTTCTAAAAGTAACAGCATTGATTGATTTAATTTTTCTAATTTTATTAATTTGGTTGAAACCATATTCTCTCTTTTAATTTTTTTATTAATTTCAATGCAAAACATTATCAATGAAATCGTATTGAGAGTGCTGTAACAACACCGATGTATACTTTGGATCATGTACATTAGTTTTCACTTTTCAGATTTGGATTGAGCATACTGAATCTAGATTGGGTCTGGATCTTACTTAAATCGCTAATAATAGTAACAAGCATAATTATATTTTAAAAGCTGAACTATTGATGATAAGTAAATTTCTGACAAAAGGGTGAGGCATGATGGGTTGGGTGACCTACACCGACTATTTTATTGTTTTCCAATCATTATTTTTTTTCTCAAAATCCCACAAGTTTTGGTCTCATGAAAATGAGCATTCAACCACCAATACAGATTAACTTGGTGTAGGTACTCTCGAAAGAAGATATTCCTGCGCTCTGTTCCTAAATATTTAGGATGCTTTAAAAAAAATTAATATTTTAATATATAAAATGTATTTATTTTTTTATATTATTTTTTACTTTATTAAAAACTGTGTAACCAATCATATTTAATAATTTATTTTGTAATTAGTTAAATACCATTAATTTATAATTTTAATATTATTTTCTAAACAAAATTTGTTTTTTTTAATATGTGTGTTTTTAACTAAATATCGTATATTTAAAAACTGAGGGAGTACAATAGCGAGTCGCTAATCCAACTTGAAGACTAGTAGTGCTATTTATCACTAGAAGTCAAACACTATTTGATTATTGATCAGCAACCAACATGAATAAATGTAAAAAAAAAAAAAAAAAATATGAATAAATGTCCTATTAAATACATTTAGATGCACGTACGTATCGCATTTTGTTTTCTGGATTCTAAGGAAAAACTTGCACTAATGTTTGGATTGTAGTTATTCGCCATGGTGGATTGATGTTGACTATCAAAAGCCTTTTAGACCATCTCCAATGATACACAAATTTCTTTTTTATATTTTACTCTAAAATAGAGCAACTTTATTATAGAGTTAATTTTCTCTAATAGTTCACTCCATAATAAAATTACACTATAATAAAATGAAATATAGAGTAATGTTATTTTTTACTCTATATTTAGAGTGAAAAACTAACATTATTCTATATTTCACTTTATTATAGAGTGAACAATTTGAGCAAATTCAATTTTATAATAGAATTACTCTATTTTAGTGTGAAATATATAAAAAAATTTGTGTGTCCTCGGAAATGCCCTTATATGTTAACTGCTAGTTCGTCATGAGTGTGCTGGTGACGTTTATGCAGTTGGGTCTACAGTCAACTAGCCAGTCTCACATCAAGGTAAACTCGTGATAGTTGCTGAAGACGTATAGTTACACGATAAAACAAGTGTTTGTTCGTTTGATGATGTCAATTATGAAAGTTATATTGTTTGAAAAATCGGAGTAACCACAGGTCCACAACAACGGCTCTTATCATCGACCAAACGTTACATCCGCATCCTACACAGGACTTTTAATTCGGATGTTCGAAAATGAAGATAGGCATCTGATTAATCATTAATTACTAATCAACATTTTCCATTAACCAACACTAAGTCATACTACTAATATCAAATACCATAATTAAATTACATGGGAAGAACAGTCTTAAGATTCATCTTTAGCCGTAGGATCTGAACACTAATCATCCCAGGCGGTAGGATTACAACGCGTTTTTGCAACATAACATGACGGTGGGTCCCATGTTCAGAGAGGTATGTTCTTCCCTGATAGTCGGCTACTCAATACTAATAAAATTAGAGAAATAGAGAAATTAGGACGTATACCAAGGTATTATACCATAATTAACACCACACCAAAAGACACTTTTCTGAACACTTTTCTGAACACTATTTGTAAATTTTCTAGACACTGCTACCCCTATATGTACCAATTCGGCGTGAGATTACGAAATCTAAAATAGAAGATATGAAGTACGTAGTTTGAGATTTTGTCAGTCCTTAATATTTAAGAAATCTTAATAGATTTAGTGAATCTTTCTCTTCTTACATATATTCATATATTTACTCTCTGAAATCTCATTCCTCTTTCTCCGATACAATCATCCATCTCTCTCATCGTTATCATCGAGGTTCATCACCAAACCCCAATTTCTACAAAATTAGTAACAAAATGGAAGAAGAAGATCGCTCATCTCCACCTCTACGCATTCCAGACAGGATTTTCGCGGTGGACCATGAACCAGTCGGCGTTAGAGTAACGCCATACCACAAACCCTATGCCATTAGGCAAATACTCAACACTCTCGATCCTGAAGAAGTAGACACCATCAGGGGCTCATCGTTCGGGAAGCTTATTGTGATTGGGGAGAAGCCTTCTTTCTCCGGACGTTTTGGCCGTTTCATAATCTCCAAGCAGCTATTAGTCTCAAGCAAACACGAAGCTTGGTTCATCTTCGCAGGCAAACCTGTACGTTTTTCTCTTCGAGAGTTCGCCTATGTAACTGGGCTAAACTGTCGCAAGCTTCCCAAACACACAAAAAAAAAGAGCCAAGAAAATTATCTCGGAAAAACCATACTGGGGGGAGCTTTTTGGGACACTGAAGGAGGTCCCCGTCACTTCTGTTGTAAGAATGCTAAAGAAAAGAACCGTCAAAGATAGCTGCATTCGTGTGAAATACGCTCTATTAGCTTTACTAGCTGCTGTTATTCTACCAACCACGCACACACCGCGTATCTCACACGATCACGCAGAGCTTATCAAAGACATAGATGATTTCTTTGCATACCCATGGGGCAGAGTATCCTTTGACATGCTCATGAGTAGTATTAAAGAGAGGAAGGAGGTTTCACTGTCGCAAAACACCATTGCTCTGAAAGGATTTGTGCTTTCACTACAGCTTGTAATGGTCGAAGCCATCCCTGCTCTAACAGAGGTTGTCAACGATGGATCCTCATCTGGCTCAGAAAGTGACGGCTGTGAGGAAGATGATCTAGTAGATGAAGATAAGAATGGGAAGCGGAGCCTCAGCCCGGGTCATGCTCGCGTCATTGACGCAGCTGGAGAGGTACATATTACCATTACCCATACTTATTCACGTCCTCAGTCAAAATGTGAAATAGTACAATTTGAGCACTGTCTCCATTGCAACCAACACTGACTTCTCGTTACTTTTTTACTTTGCGTGTTAGGTCGCAGTTCATTATATAATAGTAGAAGACAAAGAACACTTCAAAGCGTCACCTGATCTTGGCTGGTCGGACGACGAGGAGGATCCTATCGTGGACAATTTGATGAGTCTACTCGAGCAGCAATTTCCCTTCAACAAGTCAAGCTTTACCGGTGGCGTAACTAAGCTAGAGGTCAATAGGATGCGCGAAGATGCAAAAACAGAGGCAATTAACCAGAAAACAGTGAAGCCAAAGCAGACAAAACAGACAACAACCTCAGAGGTCATAGATGTTGAATCAGTTGCATCGATGGTCAGAGACAAAGTTAGAGAAGATCTTTCCCGGATTGAGAGGCAATTAAGCACGCTTTCTGAATCTTTTATCACCTTCCAAACCAATGTCCTAGAAAGAATCCAACAATTGGTTCGTAAATCGGAGGTTTCTTCTGGCCAGATACCAGTTAGCTCTTCAGCGCAGACTGAAAATGTTTCCAATGTCCCTAGAGATGGCCAACATCGAGACATCAGGCGCACTTCACCACACTGTGTAGGTATTCATACCGAATCCGCCCAAAATGATATTATCAACGACGCTATCCGATTCGCAAACCAAACAACATCATTGCCTGTCGATGTAAGTTTTTCAATAACCAGACAAATATTATGTTAACCAGATAATTCTCTGAGGTTGTATACATAATATTCACCACTTTGCAGGGCCTGAACGGAGGACAAGGGATTCAGCCAGTGATACACACCGGAAATCAGACACAGCGCGACAGCCATGAAGAGATGATAACTGACCATCCCCCCGGTGCAATCCTATTCTCAAATCAAGCAAATACATTTTATGTCGATGTAAGTTTCTCAATAACCGGCTACACTATGATACCAGCCGATTAACACGATGACTCCCTTTGATTCTTTTCTAAGTCTTTAGTGATATTTTCTTGTTAATAGGTTGCCAGTAACACATCTGCATCGTTGGTCGTTGACAATCCCCCACCAACATATTCCCTTGGCCGTGAAGGAAAAGTTGCTGATCATAGGCAATGTTCAGCAGATATGGTATGTACCACTTTGTTTTAGGTAGCACTGCGCCAGTTCTGTTCCATTTGCCTAATTGAGTCTAATTACTTTGCAGAACCTTGACCCTGAGTTACTATTCACAAAACCAACCTTCTCCCTAGGTCTAACTCAGGAGGAACGTCCACACCTGAAAGAGACTGTCACTGAAGGGGTTAGCATGTGTGAAAATGATGTTGATCATAGTCAAAGCTCACCAGATACGGTACGTACAACTTTGTTTCAGGTTGCACAGCGCCACACTGCTCCCTCTGCCTAATTTGAGTCTAATTAATTTTGCAGAATCTTGACCATGAGTTACCATTCCCAAAACCAACCTTCTCCCTAGGGCTAACTCAGGAGGAACGCCCGCACCAGAAGGAGGCTGCCACTGAAGGCGATACTACGTGCGCAAATGCTGCTGGCAAAGAAATTTGCGAACAGGATGATCAGCTGGGTGCCTGCCGGAAAAGTAAGAGACTTAAGGCCCTACCCAAGTCTCTGGTGGGACAGTATGAATGCGACATGCGTCTCCTCAATCGGGCCCGAGTAGCATTTGTAGATCCCGACAACATAGGCGGGAACATTGATTACGCTGCTAAGTTCTCTTCCCTCCTCGATAAACTGAAGACACCATTGTAAGTTTATATTCTAGATGGTCAAATTAATTGCTAGCTGTATAATTATTTAAGATACCGTCTTCTAAACTTTCTTGTACGTCCTCATGTAGTACAATACACATTGGCCAATCAACGCTAGAGAGCAATGACCTAAAAGAGCTTGTTCAAAGATCCTCTCCCTTGCCACCAAAGGTTTGTTCATCTGCCCTGCAATGTTATTGGTGTGCTGCTAGGAATATTGTACCTTAATATTATTGTTTTTAATTTTCAATAACAGGTGGTTGATGTTCTCATTGGCCATATCAGTTCACAGTTTACGCTAAACTCACCCCCAAACCAGTCCAACCACCCTGTGTTCATGGACACTCAGTTTGTTTCCCAGCTCTCAAAACTGTTTACCAAGTTTTCTAAGATGTCCAAGAAAGAGTCCTTCCGGTTTCCCAGCCATATACTTGAGCGAGTACGAAGTTATCCAGACGCTGACCGTTACTATCTTCCTTTCATTCTCGACAGAAAACACTGGGTCGGTGTTTGCGTTGATTGCAGCAGCTGGTCAATTGTTCTGATGGACTGCAACATAGAACTCAGGACTGACAGCATGATGGTGAAAGAGGTTACTCCCATTGCTCAGATGTTTCCATACCTGCTGAAACAATGGGGTAAACAGCTTCTGCACAAAGATGCTAGAGCATTTCCCATTGAGAGACCTCGTAGCATTCCGCAAAATACATCTCATGCGGACTCTGCTGTGTCAGCCCTTCTTCTCGTGCAAGCTCACGCCGTCGCAGGTGTCAACCTCTGCAAATGCATTACCCCTGATAAAATCGGCAGCGAAGTTGAGAGGCTGGCGGTTATGTTTTACGAAGCCACCGTGGGAATGCTCTAAACCGTCCTACCGTCACTCCTTTATGTCATGCACATGTGTGTTTGTTGTTTTTGCTAAGTCTCTCTATCTATGAAAACGGACTATCGTACTGCTTATCATACTCTTATGCTTTTTATTAGGTCTTTTCTACGTTTCAATAACTCTTATGAAAAATAAAGAGAATCATGTTGATCGAACTCTTATAATGTCGATTTAAGTTTAATGAAGGTGTTATATATTCTGTAGCCATATACACTATGGACTTCCCTTAAATTATTAGCCAGCTCTTGAAATCGAATGTGTAGCCAATATTCCTTTCATCATTGGTTACAAATCTCTAACACATGTGATGAAAAGAATGCAATATGTCCAGAAGTATGTGATGCATGACAAGTAACAACATTGTTTCTGATTGTTGTATGTTTTACAACTACTCAATTCCAGTATAGTTACCTGGTTCTACTCGGAAACGGGCGGAGATACGATGAACCATGTTATTGTCTCATAACTGGGCACTACCCCCTCTAAATTTTCTATTTACCGTTATTCGAACATGTTAACCGGCTATTATGTTAACCGTCTAACATTACGGATGGTTGGTTTAGCTATTTCTTTTTGTTTTTAAACATGTTAACTGTCTAACATTATAGATGGTTGGTTTAGCTAGTTCTTTGTGTTTTTAAACATGTTTACCGTCTAACATTACGTATGGTTGGTTTAGCTAGTTCTCTGTGTTTTTTAACATGTTAACCGTGTAATATTATGATTAACCGTATAACCTTTCGAGTAGACTTTATTTAATATTTTTCTACTAGCCAACCATCCATCTTTCAGAAATGTATGTGTTTCTAAATATAAATTTGGTTTACAGTTTATAAATTGATTTTCCATCAAACCACTATCATCACCATCTTTCTGAATATACAATTCTTACTTGTCCAGACAAGCGTCAAATTTAGTAGGGAATAAAACCTTTATTTATCATAACTTTGCGATATTACCACTAATCCAACAACCCATACAAAGCAGAAAGCTACAATATAATACATAACAAAAGTTTTATTTTAGCCCTGCTGAACTGAACTATCCTCTTTCCATACAACTCTCCCACGCAACCATCTCCTTCCCTCGGCTTGCTACTTTTTCTTATATTGGACGCTTGCATGTCGCCTTGTTATAGTTCAGACCCTTGCACCTGCTGCATACAATTCTCCTACGGACGCATTTCATCTGATAAGCCACACAACACCCATAGCCAACCCAGCATTATATTAGTTTACGTAATGCAAATATATATGAACAAGCGATAAGTTTGGATTGATAGACATTACCAATTTCTCTCCACGCGAGAAGAACCTATGTTTCTTCGGCCTACCCGAGGGGCGTCTCGTTGCTGGAGGACTAAGGCGCCGGCCATTGAAGATAGCATCATTCTCTGGAAATCCACTGTAATCCCCAACCGGCACTATCCTCTCCTGATAAGCACCCCTCAGCATACTTACGTTGTAAGCTTCCATCACTAAATTCTCAACCAACACACCAGACTGCAATGCCGCAGCTATCGCGTGTGGACATGGGATACCATGAGCATCTGAAACGCAAAACAGCTACAAGTTTTGTTAGCGAGTTTCACATGAAAGCTTCCTCCCTTCTTGTCCCGCACCTCGAACTCGCCATCAGCAATATTAGTTACCTCGTAACCCCCTGTCATCTCAAAGTTTCTTGTTACAATCCCGAGCACACGGGGCGATAGGGCGTTGTTATTCCTATTTGCTGAAGTTCTCCTGCTTGCAAACCACTCCGTCAGCTTCCCTCTAACGTAATCAACCAACCGGATAACCGGGAACTCTCTCGCTTCGTTTAAGACTGCATTCCACGACTCCGCTAGATTACTCGTCATTATGTCATACCTATCTCCAGGAAAATGCGACCTTGCCCAATGTTCAAACCCTATATCCAACAGGTATTTTGCACAGCCCGCATCCATTTCTTTTATTTCGTTGAACGTTTTGTAGAAGTCCTCTAGCCGGTATGATCTAGCTGCTTTGGCAACCAAGAAAGGCAGGTGCCTTCCTTTGAAATTTGTCCGGATGTGTCTCTTTAGGTGGACGATACATACACAGTGCCCTGCGCCAGGATATACCTAGGGATGCACAATAGTAAGTTAAGATTAATGCTCACCGAATTATAACACTCTAACCAGCTAACAAATATTATTTATGGCTACATTTGCATGCACCTTTAATACTCTAACCAGCTAACACTCTAACTGAATTACATTTATCTGTACCTATAACAATCTAACTAGCTAACAAATATTGATTATGGCTACATTTACACAACTCTATAAAACTATAACTAGCTAACAAAAACGGACTTTGGCTACGCATTTCATTAACCTACCAATTCATACTAGGACAGAATAATACAATTTACATTATGCCAAGGATCGCGCCCTTTACCTTGCTTAGGCCTTTGTAAATTGAAGAATTCCGGTCAGAAACAAACACTAAACCCCCAATGTTCGTCACAAACGTTGTTAGCTGCTTGAAAAACCATTCCCATGATGCGTCGTTCTCACTATCAACCACAGCAATAGCCAACGGAAATATTTGGTAATTACCGTCTTGTGCAGAGGCCGTCAACAAGCAACCTGCATACTTCCCTTTCAAGTGAGTCCCATCAACCACAATCACTTTTCTCATATACTGATATCCTTTCACAGAAGCTCCCAATGCCACAAACATGTACTTGAAGCGGTGTTCTCCATCATCTGTGGGCTCTGCGCAAAGATTGGCTATGGTTCCTTGATTCACGGTCACAAGCTTGTTCAGATACGATGGCAAGTGAATGTACGATGCGTTACAAGACCCTTGTACATTATCTATTGCCAAATCTCTCGATCGCCAAACCTTCCAGTATGAGATATTGACGTCATGATCTCCCCGCATCATTTGCCTTATTTCTCCCGGGCGGGGCCCACCCCCAGTACCAGCAAACTTTGTCCTCATTAGCATGCCAATAACAGAAGCCGTGGCTTGATTCTGGTAACCTCCACGCTCGTCTATTGTATACTGGTGCCTACTCTCGTAGGTTCTTATTTCAAACACATCACAATCCTTTAACCTAACCGCATAGACGCGCCATGGACACCCCCTTCCGCAGCACTTTAGGATCATCATTGTTGGATCGGACTTTGCATTTCGGAAACAAAACTTCTGGCTGATTGCGTATAAGGCCATATGCTGCTTGAAATCCTCTCTTGTTCTGAAAATCATTCCAACAGCCAACTTCCCTTCCTGATCACCAACTTCTCCTGAACACCCAAAAAGGCTACATTTTGTTACTAGTGATGTATTAGAGACAAAGGCTATGTTACATATATATTATGGAAGCGGCGGACAACGTAATCATTATGAGTAATAATTATGAAAAAGCATGGTTGGACAGTCCTAACGCTTTAGTTAAATATAAATTTTCACAACTATATGGTCAAGCGGCATTCTCTTTAATCAATAGCTTAGTCTAATGTTGACACAGATACCCTAAATTTAACATAACTTTGCATTTCCATTAATACATTATTTTAAAAGTTATACAACTTACATCATCATTACGAGAAATAACACTAAAAAACTTGGTTAGACAGTCTTAACTCTTTAATTAATTTTCCAAAACAATATGTTAAAGTGCCATTTTTCATAAATAGCTAAGTCCAATGCTGGAACGGTTAAAATACATTGTACACAGATAAATGTAAACATAACTTTGCATTTCCATTCATGCATTATTAGGAAAGTTACACAACTTTCTTACATAGGTTCATATTAAACATAAACGGTTACTCAAAAGTTTACCCCAACAAAAGCCAACCACCCCGGCCAAACTTTATGTTAACCGTTTCCAAAATCCGTACCCTCCTTATTGCAACATAAACAAAATATGACATAATTTAACATTTAAACCCATTAGCTGGTGATGGACTTAAGCGTTTCCAGACCCACCCTCTTTGTCGCTTGCATGAGTTGATCCCTCTGTGGTCTTAGTAGACTTTGTTCCCACCTTTTCTTCCCCTTCTCCGCAAGCTAAGGTTAGCATCAGAGCCGGTGGAGGAAGCCCCTGACTTCCAGCAGAAAGGTTATCACCTATCGGTGGGATTTTAGCTGCGTTGCGTCCCCCTGCATGGAAAACACAACGTATATAAATCATCACTTACGTAAGCTTAAAAAAATAAGTCACCTAACAGAATTTAATTTGGTCTATACCTTTGTCCTCCAATGGGTCCACGCTAACAGATCCAACACCCACTGCAGTTTCGACCACACCACCCACTTCCATGCGGACTGATGTTGCCTTTGGACCAACCTGAGTGCAAATCACTGCAGTGTCGCTGGTGGATGAGGAACCATCATCACCCGTGACCACAACAACTCCCTCCTTCACAACAGCTCCACCTTTTTTTAATCCAAGACCAACAGCACCACCTCCATCGCATTCAGGTAAATCCTCAGTTGACTCTGTCTCATCAGTTGACTTGGTCTCCTCACGCAAAACACCCACCCAAAACACATTCCTACTTGCCTCCATAGCAGCAGCACGCTCACGGTTGCAAAACTCAGGGAAAGTCAGAACATCTATCCCCACATCCCACAACACCGCGGGTGCTTTGGTCTGACCCACAGATTCCTGAATGATACCCTTTCCTTTATCCAGAGTGCCTTGTCCCCCTGTGCAAAATAGAATAATTTAGTTCTGATTAACATTAACCAAACAGAATACATAGTAACATGATATAATATTTGTTAGCGTATCTTATTAACATTAACCAAACAAAATTCATAATGGCATGATATAATGTTTTGGTTGCCATCATTTTGTACATGGCTAATTATAAGCACGGTTAGCCGTTCAGGAATTAATTTAACCACCGTAACAAAAAACGTAACCGTACTATATTTTAATTAGCTCATCTACGACTTATGTTTTCACAGCTAACCAGTTTATTGGTTCTGATCCGAATATGGTAACCAGCCAATATTAAACGTTTATTAGCTGGATACAAAATTTTTTGGGTTGAACCACTTACTTTTCAGACCTCCCATGGTTGAATCCATACGCCCAACACCTTTGCTGGCGTCTTCCATATCAGAGTCCTCGTCAAGACAAATCAGCCAAGGCCCTGGCTGTGCCTGCTCGTCCATCTGGCGAGTCTTTTCCTTCTCCGCAAACTCCATCTCCATTGCAACTCTGTAAAATACCACCATCTCTTCCTCACCGAAGATCTCTGTCATGACCTTCTCACTTGTTGCCATCCTTTTGCCAAACACCAACCCTGAGACGTTGATATTTACACACCCACTATGTTAGCCAAGTGCTATAACCTTATAAACTATAGACTATGAAATATACTCTAAATTATATACTCACTCTCGTAAGACGCTTTTGCGTTTGGTCAACAACAAAAGATGAGGAACCGATGTAAAACGGTGAGCGGCGGTTGAAATGGTATTGTGCAACACTCTTCGCCCCCAATGTCACCAACAATGTGAACTCCACCATCCAAGGTCTTCCGGCCATCAGGTCAACGAGCTCGGTCGTACTTCCTATGGTTAGAGGTGGAGAATGACCACTTGGGACAACCATCCATTCAGGTAATCCGTATGTGATAACCATTGGAGTGGTCTCACTGACACCATAATGGGTCCTCACAATCCCCTCAACAGTGGCGAAGCTCTCACCCTCATCCATGTACAAAGACAAACCGAAATCGGTTTGTACCGGAACAAAATGCCAGTACTGGGAATCATTCTTCCTCCACTCTCCACGCCACATTCGCAACATCCTCTCCATGTCCTGCGACAAAACAGTAAAAAAATAAATAATAATCAGTAACTTTGAACTTATGCGTTTCATATTCATAAACTCAGCTACGGATTTTCAGTTACGACCCATAAATGCTGTAAATTATTGATTCAGTTTGGTTCACCTGAACATTAACTGATTCACGAGAGTAAATGATGGTATACATATGCAGAACAATAAACGATCTAATAAATACAACGCAACGAATTAACAGTTACAAAAACTGTCGGGATGACTAAAAAAGGATGAAGCTAACCTTTCTTCAGATTTAATCTCTACAACTTTCTCTGAGTTTTTTCTGAGCTTAACAGACCAGACACCACCATTTATAGATGCCCAATGTTTTCTGAACAGTACAAGTATTTCATTACCCGTAGTTGTCTGCGTTTTCTATGCAATCTCTTCACTGGATTTTCTCTTTTTTTTCCCTGAGCCTTATGTGTCACACAGTTAGTGGAGAAGGTTATGCAAGACCTGCATGAGAGCACTGGTCACCCACTCTGATCGAGAGATATTTTACAAATCTATTCCCATATATTTTCCAAATCTTCTTGTACTTAGTTAGATTTAGGAAGATTCTAACTGTACTTCACTGAGCCCTATACGAAAGGAAGATCGCTTTTGTTGAAGGGTAGTCTGGACAAATCAACCTCTCCACGTAACCAACACATTTTCCTGTTGCACTATTTTTGGCATTTTTTTACTTTCCATGTTTTCCTTGGTTTTTGGACAAATTATCCCATAAAATTACCTTCATACATTTTTTTTCATTTTCATAATTTCATACATTTTTAGTATGAATTAAACGAGGGTTTTTGCACTAGATAGCAAAAATATAGAACTATATTAGGTAAGTGGATAAGGAACTGTGCATTTTTGAGTAATACCGAAAGTGTTCTTGTTCGTATAAAAAAGAAATACAATCGGGAAATTAAAGAATCCGAAAAGACGGTTGCAGTATATCTGTATTTCAAAAAAAGAGAGAGAGAGAGAGAGAGAGAGAGAGAGAGAGAGAGAGAGAGAGTGATAATAATGCAAAGAATCATGAATGTTCAAAAACTCTTTCTCTTGACTGCAAAAACCCAAAGAGGTTTGATATAAATTTATTTTCTAGTATATCGTCTTGTTCTGAAACAAATATATGAGTTTCTCTATCTCTTGGCTTCGTTAATATGCACCCTACTTTCAAATATATGAGTTTTTCTATCTCTTGGTTTCGTTAATATGTTGATATGCACCCTACTTTTAAATATCGGGTTACTAATATTAAAATCCGAGGAAAAAATATGTAATCATACAATCATTACAGCATAGTCACAAATATATGAGTTCCTCTATCTCTTGGCTTCGTTAATATGCACCCTACTTTCAAATATATGAGTTCCTCTATCTTTTGGCTTCGTTAATATGTTGATATGCATCCTACTTTTAAATATCAGGTTACTAATATTAAAATCCGGGGGGGGGGGAAATATGTAATCCTACAATCATTACAGCATAGTCACAAATATATGAGTTCCTCTATCTCTTTGCTTCCTCTATCTCTTGGTGAAAGCTAAAGCTTAGTTACCCAGATAACTCACGATTAATGTTCATCAAGTGAAATACCTCTAGGATTTAATGGACGAAATACAGTTTAAGCAAAAGATTCATACGACATCGGTAGTTTTTTAATGGATATCTCTAGCTGAACAGGAAACCATGATCCTATGGCGTCGAGCACTTCCCACCTTACATTCAGAACATGGAACAACATTTTGTAAAATATCTTGCTATGAATCACATTTCGGACAAACAATTTGTAAAATATCTTACAACTCTTCTCTCTTCAATTATTAAAGCTATATCCGGTTTCAAGCTCTTATCTCTTCAATTACCATCAATGTATCCGGTTTCGTTTGTAGTTTACGTTTCCCCTTTAGTAGAAATAAAACTCATTTTTTTGGCATCAGTGCCGGTAGCAGGTAACATATACGTAATACAGAAGTGTCATTTCGAGGACAGAATTGACAACTCATCACATAAATTACTTGGTTCGCCAATTATTTTTTTAAAAAAATGCACACATCTGTAATTACCATCCACAATTTGTATATTGACCTAAATAGACCATTAAACAAAGTAATCTCTTTCAATTTAACCGACAAAAAAACAAGAAAATATCAGCTTGTTATGAAAGTCATATAGAGACAGCGCCGCATAAGTTGAAAATATAAAGGATGTGGGGTCCGCTGCACTATTTGCACAGTAAATTTCTTTTCTATATATATGATCGATTTCGATCATTTGTAAATGATCACACACCTCAATCTCTTCTCTCCTTAATAAGAAAATTTTTCTCTCTATATCAGTGTTATTTCTTTCTACGGGTATAAAATTTTGCCCTTATTTAAATTCTTGCGATACAATAAAATATCAGTTTTTTTTATAACACAGCTTTTATTTTCTTGTTTTATTTGATTTTTTATATCCGGCTTTTACAATTCATCCACCGATCTGATGTTAAAATGATTTATATATAAAGAAAAAACACGAGTCGTCGATTTTGATCTGCACTCTTTTCCCCTTCTCTCTCTTCTGTTTTAAAAAGGTTAAATAGATTTGGGTTTTCTGCAAAAAAACCCTCAATGTGGTTTTTTTTTGCATATTAATCCGCGAACTCAAAAACCCACGGGTCAACCCTCCAAGTGCCAGTCAAACCGCAATATAACCCTTGGCCATATTTATGTGTATTTGACTGTGTATAATTTTAACATTTTTTCAATACTAGGTCGTTTTGGCGCTAATTTTTTAATGAAAAAAATTTGTTGAACCCCACCTTCATTGTGCATTTACGCAAGCTCCCATGTCCGAGAAAAACAAGGTCATTTCGTTTTAGAAATCTATATAATTGCGTTTGTTAAGTAAACAAATATATTTGTTGGCCGAGATGGTTATATAGCATGCACATGGTATTTAAGGTTCAAATTTCAAACCACGAGTTCAACAA